>NC_044905.1:46473666-46773666 GCF_001633185.2 Quercus lobata
GCAAATAAGCATTCAATCAAATATTCTTCAACACTTCACATGGTCCAAACTTCCTTGACTTGAGCTTGTGGTAAGTCTTATTAGGAAACTTTTCACGTTTCAAATGCACCAAAACCATTTCACATTCTTCAAAATCCTTAACCCATCAATGCTGGTTTGTTGCATGAGCTTCATTACTAGCCTTGAGAACGATCTTTATTTCCTCATGAACTCGTAAAATATGGTTAGCAAAGGCATCTCTGTCGTTACTAACTTGAGCTCAGTGACACTAAATCTAAAATGTGTTAGGGATTGACTCCATAAGCAGATTCAAATGTTGTCTTCTCTATGGTTCTATTTACAGAATAATTGTAAGCAAATTTAGCTTCAGGTATAACAAAATCATGTCTTTACATGATTCCTAACAAGGCACCTTAACATGTTACCAAGCTTCGGTTGAACTTGAACACTTCGGTTTGCCATCAATTTGTGTGTGGCAAGTCCTAGAATAATTCAATTCAGTCTCAAGCTTTTGCCACAAATTACTTCAAAAAATAACCTACGAACTTGACATCTCTACAAGAAAAACTAGATGATGAAATGTCGTGTATCACTGCTCTTTGAAAAATAACTCAACAATGTGTAGAAATAGAAGTTTTCGAGCAAGGGATGAAATAATTATTTTGGAATAATGATCAACCACAACAAAGAGAGTCATGTCACTTTGTAATCTTTGGGAGTCCTAACATGAAATCCATACTCAAATGAGCACAAGAATGATAAGAAACAAGTGATTCATATTTTATTGAAGTAGGGAACTAGGCCTCCTAGAGAATGAGAAGATAGAACCGAAGTTAAGAGAATGAGGAGAAAGAGAGCAATGTGCTTAACATTTTCTGATATATCTCTTTACAAGGAGCTATAGCTTCTTATAATACAAGTCCCTCCCAATTCTGTTACAACAACAAGAATAACTACTAACTAATCCTAATTGACCAATGCTAACTCAGCAGCCAAGGCCAACTGCCAATGCCAACTCAACAGCCAATGCAACTAACTTCCATGGCTTATCACTTCAGCAAGCACAGCTCCTATCAATCTCTTTTCAATCATTCCCCTCTAAAAGGCCTTATCCACAAGGTCCTCTTGTCACTCTTCCCCTCTTTAAAGAACCTTGCCCACAAGGTGGGGAAACTGGTGTTGAAGCTTAAAAAGAGATTCTCAAATAGCATCCTCCACAGCATGACCTTGCCATTGAATAAGAACTTCAATAATGGTACGATTCCTCAGCTGCTTGAACCTCTACTGCAAAACTGCAATAGGTTCAGGATGAATAAGGCTAACAAAATCAACAAGTAGAAGGGTGGGGAATGGAACAATTTGAGCACCCAATTTCTGCTTCAGACAAGATATGTAAAATACTAGATGAATTAGACAATCAACAAGTAAAGCTAGCTTGTAAGCCACCTCACCAATTCTCTACAAAATATGAAAAGGGCCAAAATATCAAGTAGAGAGTTTATTGTAGGCTTGTAGCCTTTAAGTTTGAGAGAGTGTTGCCTATAAGGCTGAAGCTTGAAATAGACCCAATCACCAACCTCAAAACACCTATCATACCTGCATTGGTCAGTCTAAAGCTTCATCCTAGCTTGAGCTTACACTAAATTTTGTTTAAGGAGAGCGATGACATCATGTATATTGTGCAAAAAGACACCCAACTTGACACTAGAGAGAAGACCTCTCGGTACGATGGGAAGAGAGATGACAAGAAGGCGAGGCCTTCATCTGGGCAAATCATCAACTTCACCCCACTGAATACTCCACTAGATCAAGTATTGAAGCAGATTAGGGACGACTCCACACTCAATTGGCCAGAAAGGCTAAAAGGAGACCCAAACAAGCGATCTAGGGAAAAATATTTCTGCTTCTATCATGACCACGGACACGATACCTTTGACTACTACGAGCTGAAAAGTAAAATCGAATCCCTTATTAGAAAAGGGAAGTTGCAGTGATTTGTTAGAGGTGGACTTGGGATACAACCTCCACAAGGACCAAAGCAATCCGGCAGAGCGGAAGAGCGACCTAGAGCACCCGTTGGAGAAATAAAAGTGATCGTAGGAGGCACTGCAAGATTGATGGCAGAACAGAAGAGCGACTTAGAGCACCCCTCGAAGACCAAAGATTGATGGTAGAACTAATGAAGGAACTGGAAGATGTCTCTTTGGATGACAACCACCCGACAAGAGACACTTAATGGGTGGAAGCTACCTCACCCTTGGAATGCCAAACACTTGAGAAAGTACTACCCCAACAACCATGTTTACATTTACTCTGCTTGCATTTTCTTTTCATACATTGCTTATAATAGTCATGTTTTGAAGTAACTTATAGTTTGATGTCATTTGCTTGTTTGAGACTTAACTTATTTTCCTATGAGCTTACCATTTGAATAAAAGCATTTTCTCCACTTATGATGCATTGGGTAGAAGGAACCGAACAACCAAAGTCACCTATGGGTGGACAAACTAAACACAAAGTCACCTAAGGGTGGACAGACAACCAAAGTCGCCTACGGGTGGACGATCTAAACACAAAGTCACCTACGGGTGGAAGGACAACCAAAGTCGCCTACGGGTGAACGATCTAAACACAAAGTCGCCTAACGGTGGATGGACAACCAAATTCACCTACAGGTGGATGTTCTTAACATAGAGTCGCCTAAGGGTGGTTAACCAAAGTCACCTATGGGTGGACAGTCTAAACACAAAGTCGCCTAAGGGTAGATGGACGACTAAAGTCACCTATGGGTGGACGGTCTAAATACAAAATCGCCAAAGGGTGGATGGACGACAAAAGTCACCTACAGGTGGACGGTCTAAACATAAAGTCCCCTAAGGGTGGACGGATGATCAAAGTCGTCTACGTGTGGATGATCTAAACATAAAGTCTCTTAAGGGTGGACAGACAACCAAAGTCATCTACGGGTGGACGGTCTAAACATAAAGTTTCCTAAGAGTGGACGGATGACCAAAGTCACCTACGAGTGGACGATCTAAACATAAAGTCAGGGTCGTTGGACGACCAAAGTGTCATAAATACACATTTAACGCATGAGTCGTTACCAATGGATGCACGGGTTTACATGATCATTGGCAAGATAATCAATTGCCTCATAAAGCCACTAGAGGCATTACGAGAGCCATTAAGAACACCATTGAAGGCCTCCAACAAATAGAGAAGTTAGAAATCTATAAACCACCTTAGAATCTAAGCAAAGGCTCATTGGCTAGCACCATGCCGATGACCAGAAGGAGAGGAACAATATTGTTATTCTCTTGCAGGTCTCAGACTCATTCACATCGAATTCTACTTAGACGAACCTATCGATTGTCGAATTTGGCTTCATCACCTTTCATATTCCAACTGCGTCCGTAAAGACGATGGCAAGAATAGGGGGGCAATTGAAGAGGAGAAAAATCACCCTTGTCCATCATATAGCAAAAGAAGAGAAATTTAGCATCGCCCATCAAGCCAATCGGTATTGTCCATGTGATGAACGACTACATCATACATTAAATGAGTTCCCCATAAATAACATGAGTAACTGTTAATGCGCTAGACAGGCAGAAGCTTAACCTACAAACCAACGGGCAAAAGACCATTGAAGTCTATAACGCCTCCGCATTCATTATTGATGAGTGTCAATTTATCAAGATCGTCCATCTCTCGACGAGCAAATTAAATGCTATTCAATGCAAGGTGTGACGTACGGACATCAATGACAGACGAAGCCATAATATATATTCAATGCCCAAGACAGCTAAGGAGTAACGTATGGGCACCAACAGCTCCATATCCCATAAATGTAGATATTCCTTCAGACAATGAAGACAAGGGCTATAAAAACCCACACAAACCAAAAAGATGGAGGTAGACAATTCTCATCCCAAAAACTATTCCCAAGTTGAATTCTTTTGCGATATACTTCAATTGAATTCCATTCTAACTTAATCCTTGGAGGCCCTTTAGCACACACCACACTGGTGTATTTCTTTTTCTCTATTTCATATCTTATTGCAGGTTCATCTCTGGACGAATCCAACACCTTTATCCATATGTATTGACGAGGAGTTCAACTGATGATTTTCTACATCATCATCTACCAACAAAAACTACTCTATGAACCTAAGATCTATTCAAGGGCTAGGTTATAAGATGAGAAGGTGTTAGGCACCTATCCTACCTGGACAAAATCCGGTCTTCTAGACTCTAATGATCATTTAAGTACCTGTTAATATATAGTGATGAAATGCAACATGTATTTAAATGATAAATTTAAGATTAATTCAAGAAGTGAGCTTTATGAATCTACCCTCTTTAAAACAAGAGGAAATTTTGAAAAAGGTATTCAAGATCTGTTTTTATTTATTAGAACATAAGAGATTTGTGGAGAAAAATTTAGATCGGTTTTATTTAGAAGAAAAAAACAGTAGATTTTAAAAAGAAAATTCATATCTATTTTTATTTGTTAAGAAAAACAGTAATTTTAAGAAAAAAATTCAGATATGTTTTTATTTGTTAAGAAAAATAGTAATTTTAAGAAGAAAATTCAGATCAGTTTTTATTTGTTAAGAAAAACAATAATTTTAAGAAGAAAAATCATATATGTTTTTATCTGTTAAGAAAAACAATAATTTTAAGAAGAAAATTCAGATCTGTTTTTTATTTGTTGAGAAAAATTGTAATTTTAAGAAGATAACGCAGATCTATTTTTTTATTGTCTAAAACATGAGATTTGGTAGAAGAATTCAGAGATTCATAATGGGAACTTCATAAATCATCTTAGATCTACTATGCATGAATCATGTGAACATATGAATATATTAGTCATAAAATATGAACGAAAGACATGCATAATCATGGACATATATGCAAACAAACATGTGAATCAATAAAGTATAGAAAGAAAAGAACTTACAAACTAAGTACTTACTCGCATGAATTAACTCTATGAGAAGGGATTACTTTAGAGATCAAAGAGAATGAATCTCTTTGAGATTTAAAGTATGGTCGCTTAACCCAAAAAAAAAAAAAAAAAAATTGAAACAAAGCTTCCAGAATTTCTTTTACATTAAGGGGAAGAGGGGTGCTGAATTTTGGGTTTTCTTTTCTATTTATAGAGGTGTATATGCTTAAAAAATAAGTTAAGGTTGCTTTGGAAGTCAACAAACATGAATTGGGTCAGATGTTATCCCTAAAAAATTGAATCTGATGAGTTTTGACCTGAACAAAACATATCTGGGCCTATTCTGCATTTTGTGCCTATCGACACTGTTGAAGTGCCAATTGGCACTCCTAACAGCTTCACCCGGTTTTGTTTTCTTACACGTTTTGAACTCTTTTTTGGGCATTTTTCTAAGATGGGAATTGTACTTAAACGTGTCTTAGACTCATATTTCTGATAAAATTCACCTTACATTGATAATTAAATGTTTAAAATAATTATCTCAAAAATAATCACCCTAAAAACTTAATTATCGGTATAATTTTAACATTATCAGATTATTTCTTTTATTCCCATGCAACCAAACTTATTTTAATCAAGATCAACAACCAATCAAAGAAATTCATTTAATTAGTTTTAATTGTTAACCAATCAAAATTAATTTCAATTATACACGTGTGATCAGTTCCACCCGAATGAATGCATGCAGACCGTTAAAACTTAATCTTGTGATATATTTTGATCCGGCCATCTGATTTGGAAACTAAGCATATCGTTGCGATCGTTAGAATCTAAAGATCATTTTTATGATATGTGATGAATGACTTAATGCATCAAATGCAACCCTGATTTTTGAGTACTTAGAATGATTATTTTGGTCATCTCCCAAGGTTTAAAGTATGAGTGCAAAATTGAGTGTCTACACTCTCTCTCTCTCTCTCTCTCTCTCTTAAATCGTTTTTAAACCTAAAATAAAGCACAATATGGGTATGTCTCATAAGAATGGTTGATGGCTTAGAACTCCCATTTCTTTATGATAAAGCACCTATAGGGCTTGAAAGAGATTAAAATTTATTTAAGAGAGACATAAAAAACCTTTTTCCAATAAACCTTAACAATATTTCTACACTTTCTTTTAATGTCATTTAAATTTTTGCACTTTAAATTTCAGCTTTTTACTTTTATGTCATTTAAATTTCAGCTCTTTACTTTTATGTCATTTATTTTTCTACTCTTTACTTTATTGTCATTTAAATTTCAGCACTTTACTTACTTTGTTATTTATTTTTCTGCACTTTATTATTATTCCTTCACCTTTCTCACCAATAATTTTGCCATAAAATAAAGTTGCTTGGGTAAAAACAAATCATTTACATAATTTTCTAAGGAAATGCCCTTTTTTAAAAAAGAAATAAAGTTTCTTTTTCCTCCCTTTTTCTATATATATATATATATATATAAAAGGAGCTTTCAAAACAAAATGTTTTCTCATTTCCTTTTTAAAATCTGAAAATAGCAAAAAGAAAAAGAAATGTTTTCTTCAAAAAAAAAAAATACTTTTACCACGTTGGAATAATATTTTTTTTTTACCACGTTAGAAAATGTTCTTTTCAAATCTGAAAATTCTTTTTCCAAATAATAAGAACATTTTTTCAAAAAAAAAAAAAAAAAAGCTTTTATCACGTTGGAACCAAAAAAAATCTTGTGAACAAGTAAAGTCTTTTGAAATTTGTATATGCATAAAAATCATGGGATTTTTCTTGAAGCTCCAAAACTCTTTTTTGTTTTCCAAAAAAAAAAAAAACCAAGAACCTTTTCTAAATATCTTCTTTTTTTTAATCATGACGCTTTTCAAAAACCTTTTTTTTTTTTTTTTCTAGAAAATAAAAACTTGTTTTGCCTTTACAATCTTGCTTGTTCAAAAGGGACTTTTCTTTAAAAAATGTTGAAAATGTCTTTCTTAAAGCTTCTTAAAAAATGTGTCTTTCCAAATTTTCTTTTCACAAATAAAAATAAAGTCAACGTTGTAAATTTTGTTCATACATTCTAATTTCAAACTTTCCCTTAGAATAGTTTTGTTAAAGATTTGTTGTCTGTGATTCATTTTCTTGAACCATTGAACACGAATCAAGCTTACATTGTTCCTCCTATTTCTTTGGCACTAACGTATTTTATTTGTCATCTTTTTTGCATAATAGTAAATGAGAAAATTGTGGATGACAAAAATGTGCTACTCTTCTAACTCTCTCTTCCTTTTGTGTCGTAGTTTGTTTATATAGAAGTTTAGTATTCACATGCTACCTACTTATTAAGTAATCTACTCACATGTTTGTATGCTCCTTCACATATTACCTATGTAAATACCTCACATGCCTTAGTTGTAAATATTCATTGGATTTAATATTCACATGTTATTTTATAAGTAAATAATTACTCACATGTATATATGTATATATTGTTTGCAAAACCTTTTCAAAAATAAAAATGCCAAATATTCTATTTCTTCACTAAAAAAATAACATTTAAAATAAATTAAAATGAGGTACTATCTTTGGACAGGCTTTGTAGAGTGCCTAACACCTTCCTCACACGTAACCAAACTTATGAGTCCAAGATCTTTGGATTGAGACTTTTTGACTTGCCTTAATTAATGAACCCTTAAGATTTGGTTAATTAGGCAACCTAAAATGAATTAGACCTCTAAGTAACCAATCACACCTAATACAAAACCAATGGTTGGTGGCGACTCCTAAAATAAAAATAAGAAAAATGGACTCACATACACACACCCCACCATAGAATCACAAGCACACAAGAGTCACGTCGTCAAGGACCTAATGTGCGGCCACCCTAAAAACTCCCCAAAAGGAGAGAAAATAAAATTACGAAAATTTTTTTGGAGCGTCCACAGTTCCCACACCCCATGTTAGTGAATTCCACTTATTGAGTTATCTCACTCTCCCCCTTATAGATATATCAAAAGCAACCTTGGATTTGAGAATTTTATTATTTATTACATTTTTTAAGGCTATAATTGATGTATTGTGAGGATTAAATTAAGGATGTTTCTATTTTTGGGATTAAAGCTCTAGCATTTGTAATGAGTATTTTTTATTACTGGTTTTTTATTACATTTTGTTTAAATTTTGTTGTGGATCGCCTGTTTTGAGTTAATTAATATTTTGGGTTAAATAATTTTGTAAAGGTTATATAGAATACTCCCTCCGTCCCACTTTGTTTGTCTTGTTTGAAAAGTCAAACATTTTAAGGGAACATCATTTATTATCTTTTCTACTTTATAAAAATGTATAAGTTTACAAAACTACCCTTAAATAAATTTATTAGTTTTTTTTAAAAAGAGTTATTCTTAATGAGGCTTAGGGGTATAATAGGAACATTAGTAAACTAATAACTTTTATTTTTAGAAACAGGACAATATTTTGAGACATTCTAAAATGGAATAGAGAACAAACAAAGTGGGACGGAGGGAGTATTTCATAGATATGCGAAATAAATAGTTATTTTGTACCCTGGTCAAGTTTGGGGCGTTACACAAGTAGCAACCTATGACTTGTTGGATTGTGTGATCCTAGGGCCACTAGGCCATAATAACTTTAGATCCGTAGACTCCTCATCCGCTTTATTGGCAGCTCCATCGCCAACCTCGACTCTCACTTCCTCTGGCTGGACCAGCTCATCAGTCACCACTCTCCTTCTCCCATTTCTTAATCCTTAGAATTCATCCAATTCCCTTATTCATTCATTTGCAATAAGTAAGCCATGAACATAGTTTTTTTTTTTTTTTGAGATGAGCCACATCACCATTATTGCAAAATAAGTAAGAGAGCATGCACACACGCGCATAAAGTGAGAATTGAGTTTTCTTTTTTGTTTTACTTGTATTTTTAAATGAGGTGACGATGTGACATATTTGGATATTGATTTAGTGGACTCAAAATGACGTAGTTTAATAGTTTGTGTTTTAAAAATTATTGCATTTTGGAATGAATTGACAATCGATAACATCAAGAATGTGAATCAAAACTTTTTAAATGACAAAAATAAAAATATTGATTTAGTCTTATTAATATATATATATATATATATATATATATTTATTTATTTATTTATTTAAATTATAAAAGATAAAAATAGCCTTACTAAAATTTGAAAATACAAAAAGTTAATTGTAGGGATAAGAGCCCAAAATTATAAATTGGGCCTTGGCCGAGGATGTTGGTTGGTCTGAAGACGAATAAACAGTAGAGAGGGTGTTAAGCTTAGAGTCTCATGAGTATGTTGTAAATGGAAAGGTTGGGGGAGATGATCTGAGGAGGAGTATCTCCTTGGATAAATGCGAAGCACAAACCAAATGTATATCCTATCGTTCAAAGTGATCTTCCAGGAAATTTCACTGATAGGAAAGTGAATTATGAACGTACAGGAGGGATAGAAGGTTAGAAATATCTAAGAGAAAGCTGCTACTGCTGCATTGAATTCTCTATGGCTAACCCTCTGGCCGCATTAATGAGGAAGTGATCTCTGAACAGTGTTTTTCAGCCTTACAGCTACCCACGAAGACTTTAGAAGGATGCTAATGGGACATGGATCAACATGAGCGATCTACTATCCACGTGTAAGGTGAAGATAAGAAAACGAAGATAGTATAAATTAGAGGGAGGACCCTAAAAGAAGGAGATTGAAAAATAGAGAGAGAAAGCACTTTAGCAATCAAAAATTGCATTCATAACCTGAACAAGTGATTTATATAAGAACTGACCTTCTCGGATTGTGCCGAGGGTGAATTTACTTAGAAAAATCCTTCCTGTTCTTGTTTGATTATCTTTTAAATCCATTCTAACTGTTATTCAACTTATTAGGACCTAGTTTTCTAACCAACTTTTTACAAATTCATTGTACTGGGCTTGTTGGACCAATATCCATTTACACTTTGGGCTTGGGCTCCAGAACATGTCCTTACAATTGGAGCCATCTGTGGGAAGAGTTTATGTGATAGTGAGTGTAACGGTTAATCATGGTGGGATCAGGTCCACACCAGGTTGAATCCAGGGGGTCCCAATGTCAAGATGATTTCCTCAATCTTGGGCGCAAAAGGGACCAGGAAGGAAGTGTACATACCGTCCATATTGGTAAAAGTCAGTCTCGAACGGGGAGTCATGTCTCTCACGCAAAGAATACCAAGGACATGTAACTAGAGATTAATCATTTAAAGAGGAAGTTGCGCCACGAACGGCGAAGACGAACTCCCTTCCATTCTAACTCCTCTTCTGACGATGAGGAGAAAGGTTGTTATAGACGTAGATCAAGGAATTCTCCCATATGAAGAGGAATACCACCATGAGTGCAGAGACAGAAATTCATCCTCAAAACGCCTAGGAAATGACGCTATAAGTAGAGCACTCAATCAAAGTTTTAGATCACCTTTCACATGCAGAATTAAGGGAGGGAAACTTCCTCGGCGGTTCACTCAACTCATGTTCGTCATCTACAATGGTCATACAAACCCGGTGGAGCACGTAAGTCACTTTAACCAGAGAATGGTTGTACACTCCAAGAACGAGACCTTGATGTGCAAGGTATTTCCATCCAGCTTGGGGCCTGTGGCAATGAGGTGGTTCGATGGTCTGGGTGCTGGTTCTATTGACTCCTTCAAGGAGCTCACACGAGCATTTGGGTCTCATTTCATTACATGTAGTAAGGTTCCTCAGCCCTTGGATTCTCTATTGTCCATGTCCATGCGAGAAGCTGAGATCCTAAAAATGTACTCGGATAGGTACTGGAGATGTTTAATGAAATTGATGGGGATTTTGATAATGTGGCTATAAGGACCTCCAAGGTCAACTTGCCCACCAAGCATGATTTGAGAAAATCCTTGACCAAGAAGCCAGTGAGGAATGTTCATCGGCTTATGGACCGCATTGATGAGTACAAGTGGATCGAGGAAAACCAAAAACAGAGCAAAGGGAAGGGTAAAGTTATCCCTCAAGAGAGGAGGGATTTTAGGTTAGATAGATACAACAATAATAGACCCCGATGGGATTTTGCTAGACAATCTAGATCCACAGCTTTTCAGGTGGTTAACACTGTGTTCCGAGAACCAGTGCATCAGGTCTTGGACAAGATCAAGAACGAGTTATACTTCAAATGGCCAAACAAGATGGAAGGGGACCCCTTGAGGTGCAACCAGAGCCTCCATTGCCAATACCACCAAGAGCAGGGGCATACCATCGAGGATTACAGAACTCTGTGGAACCATCTGGAGCAACTAGTCAGAGAGGGAAGGTTATAGCAATTTTTGTATTGGCCCAACGAGCAAGGAGACCAATCAAGGTCAGGAGCTCAAGGGAACGCTTCTTCGAGGCCCCTTTTAGGCACAATTAACGTCATCTTTGCTGCACCTAGGAGGACTGGTTTTCATCCTTCCAAGGTGATGTCTGTAGCTTGGCTGTCAGCTGAGGACTCTAATTCTGAGCCGAAGAGGGCTAAAGTGGAGATCCGACCGACATTGAGTTTTTCGGACGAGGACAAGATGGGAACCATCCAGTTGCACGATGATGCTTTGGTAGTCACCCTCAAAATAGGTGGGTACGATGTGAAGAAGGTGATGGTAGACCAAGGTAGTGGTGCAAAGATTATATACCCCGACTTATATAGAGGGCTGAACCTAAAGCCTGAAGACCTGACAGCCTATGATTCACCTTTGGTAAGTTTTGATGGGAAAGTTGTCATCCCGAGGGATCAGATTAGGTTGCCTATACAGGCAGGATCAGAAGTGGTCGAAGTAGACTTCATTGTGGTGGATGCATACCGTCCCTACATGGCCATTGTGGCCAAACCCTAGCTCCATGCCCTGGGGGCCGTTTCTTCAAATCTTCATTTAAAAGTGAAGTATCCATCAGGGGACCAGATTAAGGAGCTTGTGGGGAGTTAATCCAAGGCTTGGCAGTGCCTCGTCGTTGCAATTATGCATCAGCCTGTAGTTGAGTCCTCGACCTCAGCTGAGGGGGGCTCATAGCAATCAAGGATTCAAGCCATATCAACGAATGCGGTGTGTCGAGAGAGGCAAAGTGTGAGAGGTTGGAGGAAATTGCTATAGATGGTGATCTAGACAATTTTTTTCAGGTCGGATCTTAGTTGCCTTCTCGAGAGAAGGAAGAACTGTTAGCGTTTCTTAGAAGCAATATTGATGTGTTCATCTGGAACGCCTAGGAGGCTCCTAGGGTAGATCCTAACTTCATTTGCCATCACTTGAATGTGAACCCAACTGTCCTCCCTAGAAAGTAACCACATTAGCATTCATCTAAAGAGCACTTCGATGCTATGAAGGAAGAGGGAACAAGCTCAAGCAAACTGGGGCTATCAAAGAAGTATTCTACCCTGAATGATTGGCCAACACAGTGGTTGTGAAGAAGAAAAATGGAAAATGGCGGGTATGCGTGGACTTCATAAATCTGAACAAGGCCTGCCCAAAAGACCTTTTCCCAATGCCTTGGATAGACCAGCTAGTGGATGCCACTGTAGGTTGTCCTCGGATGAGCTTTTTGGATGCTTTTCAATGATACCACTAGATACCTTTGGCTTTGGATGATCAGGAGATAACAACTTTTGTTACTCCTATTGGGAATTACCATTACAAGGTGATGCATTTTGATTTAAAGAATGTAAGGGCTACCTACCAGAGGATGATGACCAGGATGTTTGAGTCACAACTAGGGAAGAGCATTGAAATTTATATAGACGACATGGTAGTCAAGAGTAAGTTGGAATCTGAACACATCAACGACCTCGAGAATATCTTTGAGATTTTGAGGAAGCATAAGCTGCAGGTCAATGCTTCTAAGTGTTCATTTGGAGTGGGGTACGGTAAATTCTTGGGGTATATGATTACACACCATGGAATTGAAATCAACCTTGACCAGATTAAAGCAATCAACAATTTGCAACCACCTCGAAATCCCAAAGAAGTCCAAAAGCTAACAGGGATGACTGTTACTCTAAACCGATTCATCTCTCGATCAGCAAACAGGTATAGACCTTTCTTCCAATTATTGAACAAGTGGAAGGGATTCCAATAGATCGAAGAGTGTGTTTTAGCCTTCCAGCAACTGAAGGAGTATCTATCTTGGCCACCCATTATGTCCAGGCTCGAGATGGACGAGGTTTTATTTGCCTACATCGTAGTGGCTTCCCATGCGGTAAGCTTGGTACTGGTATGGGTTGATAGTGGTGTGCAGAGGCTAGTTTATTATGTGAGCAAGCCACTATACAAGGCCAAGGTTCGTTACCTACCACTGGAGAAAGCCATTTTGGCAGTGGTGCATGCCACACGTAAGCTCCCCCATTACTTCCAATCACACACAGTTGTTGTCCTAACCTAACTCCCACTTAGATTTCTACTTCGGAGCGTTGATTACACTGGGAGGATTGCAAAGTAGTACGATCCTAAGGACCTTTGATATCAAGTACATGCCTCGCACCTCTGTCAAGGGTTAGGTCCTCGTCGATCTGGTAGCTGAGTTTGCTAAAGACCCATTAGAAGAAAAAGTGTAGAAGCAAAACATGGATGAAAAATCAATTGGTGCAATCTCCTTACAAGAACCTTTGTCCTGGAAGGTATACGTTGATAGTGCAGCGAACCACAGAGGATCTGGAGTGGGGCTAGTTCTGATATCTCCTGAAAGGATTACAATTAAGAAATCCTTGAGATTAGGCTTCTCGACCACAAATAATGAAGCTGAGTATGAAGCTTTACTGGTGGGGATGACCATGGTTCAGAAAATGGGTGGAAAAGTAGTGGAAATGTTCTCTGATTCAAGGCTAGTTGTAGGTCAAGTTCAAGGAGAGTTGGAAGCCAGAGATCTCAGAATGTAGGAATATTTGAACTAAGTTAGGCACTTACAGTCTAGATTTGAGTCTAAAAGTAGAAATACACATGCTGATTCTCTTTCCACGCTGGCAATCTCCTTGGCACAAAGTTTACCTTGAGTGATCCTTGTGGAAGATTTGTGTAAACCTATTGAGAAAGGAGAGAATAGGGTTCATATTCATAAAGTAAAGGTAGGTCCTAGCTGGATGGACTCTATTGTACTATTCCTTAAGAAAGATATCTTGTCCGAGGGCAAGTCCGAGGCCAACAAGGTACGAAGGAAGGCTCCTCGGTTTTGGCTATCCGAGGACCAAAAGTTGTACAAGAGATTTTTTCTGGCCCATATCTGCTATGCATACACCTTGAAACAGTTGAGCTACTCCTAGAAGAATTACATGAAGGGATTTGTGGAAGCCACACAGGAGGCAGATCTTTGTCTCATAGGGCCTTCACTCAAGGCTATTGGTGACCAAATATGTAGAGGGAAGCATAAGAGTATGTGAAGAAGTGTGACCAATGCCAAATATTTGCACCTAACATTCATCAACTGGGAGGAGTTCTTAATCCTCTATCCAGCCCTTGGCCTTTCGCTTAATGGGGCTTGGACATTGTAGGTCCTTTCCCTAAGGCAGCAAGGAATAAGAGGTATTTGTTGGTCGGCACGGATTACTTCACCAAATGGGTTGAAGCTGAATCATTAGCAAATATCAGGGATGTGGATGCCAAGAGATTTTTTTGGAAAAATATTGTAATTTAGTTTGGAATCCTTTGTACCCTCATCTTGAACAACAGTCTTCAGCTCGATAGTAAGGCCTTTAGGAGGTATTGCTGTGACTTGGGTATAACGAATAGATATTCCACCCTGGCATATCCTTGGGGGAATGGGTAGATTGAAACTGTTAATAAGGTCATAGTGAGAGGAATTAAAAAGAGGTTGGACTTCGCAAAGGGAAATTGGTGAAAAAGTTGCCACACGTTCTTTGGACATATCTGACTACACCTCGTAGGTCCACTAGGGAGACCCCCTTTTCAATGACTTATGGAGCTGAAACTATTATTCCTTTAGAGACTGGATTCCCATCATTGAGAACGAGTTTTTTCACTTCGAGCTCCAATGATGAACTACTAGAAAAAATCCTAGACTTAATTGAAGAGTGAAGAGAAAATACCATGGTCCAATTAGCCTATTATCAACACAAGTTCAAGCAAGGATATGATGCCAACGTGAAGTTAAGACCACTAGCACTAGGAGACTTGGTGTTAAGAAAGGTTTTGGGTATTGCTAAGAATCCAGTATGGGGAAAGTTGGGGCCTAATTGGGAAGTACCATATCGCATCACATTAGTGGCAGGAATAGGTGCATATTATTTAGAAGATCTAGATGAAAGTACTGTACTCTGTCCCTGGAATGTAAACAACCTGAGAAGCTGTTATTATTAATGAAAGCAGTCCTTATCATATTTCTGGTTTATCATATTATATGCCATCCACCATATTTCTGGTTTATCATGTTATATGTCATGCGTTCTACTACTTGTTGGATATCAAACAGAACCTTGGTCATGTTTGGCTCCTCGGGCCACATACCTTAGGTAAATTAATATTTTAATGACATTTATTTAAGTGTTAAACAGAACCATAGTCATGTATGGCTCCTTGAACCACATGTTTTGGGTAAATTAACACTCTATGACATCTTTCTAAGTATTAAACAAAACCATAGTCATGCCTAGCTCCCCAGACCACATGTTTTGGGCAAATTAATACTTAATGACATCTTTCTAAGTGTTAAACAAAATCTTAGTCATGCTTGGCTCCTAGTACCACGTGCTTTGGATAAATTAACACTTTATGGCATTTTTCTAAGTATTAAACAGAACCTTAGTTATGCCTGACTCCCCAGACCACATGCTTTGGGTAAATTAATACTTAATGATATTTTTCTAAGTGTTAAACAAAACCTTAGTCATGCCAGGCTCTTCGGACCACATGCTTTAGGTAAATTAACACTCTGTGACATCCACTTATTTTCCTAAGTGTCAAACAGATCCCAGGTTATACCCAACTCCTCGAATCACTGGCTTTAAGTAAGTTAAGGTTCTTGGATTTTTATCTAAGTTTTGAGCAGAATGAGAGTTGCCTACCTTGTTTATTTCTTACAAGGTATATTATTCATCTCTATAAGATTCTGCCTTCCCTGCAAAAGGTTTAATTTTCAATACAAGTATGTGATAATTCTCTTTATTGCTGGTACTTGTCCAATTTATTTAAGTTATCAGTAATGTATTACTGTTAGATTTTATTAAAAGAATAGCAATAGTTCACTGCTATCTACAATATTGTTAAAGTTAAAGACACATAAAGTAAAGGCACATAGAGTAAAAAGAAAAGTCTTTTCATTGAATAAAAGAGGAAGGTACATTATAATCAGTGGTGAACAACCACCAAAAAAAAAATAGGGATAATACAGAAAGATGAAGCAAAAAAATCCTCTTTGGGATTAGTTGCCTTTAGATTTGGTGTCCCCGACCTTGGACTTGGACTCAGCATCCTTGGCTTTGGAGACCACATCCTTAATTGTGAGAACATAGTTAGAGCGGTTGGCCTTGGTTGGTGGCAGGACCTCCTTGTCCTTGCCCTTCTCCTCGGGCTGAGGACCCCCCTTGACATCCTCCTTACTCTTGCCAACCCCTATTGAGACTTCAGCATCAGGAGAAGGGGCTTGGATGATGGGGAGCTGGTCAGAAGGAGGAAGAACAGCATGAGGGGGGAGCATCATTGGAACTTCTCGGATGTTCTTAGGGAAGAAAATGTTCTCAGCGCTCCTCAGCTCGGAGGTATTAGGGACTCCTGCCCAATTGAGCGCTTCGGCCCATACCTCGATGCAGTAATCCCTGTACACCCCTGCCACCTCTTCTGCCAACCGCGTCTTCATGTCCAACACCCCATGTTCATAGGATGACGTTTCCGCGACCTCAATAGCTTCCCTAGCCACCCGAGCTGCATCCTTAACTTTTTGCAACTCAACCTTAAAGTCCAAGACCAGCTGTCTCTAGGTGGCCAGCTCTATCTCTATCATGTGAACCTACTTGCGTTGGTCCTCGTCTTGAATCTCCTCATTCTTCAAACCGGCCTCAGCACTCAGACGTGCCCTATCCACAGCAGTCATCTTGTTGGCAAGCTCCTTATTTTTCTATTTAGAGGCACACAAGGCCTAGTTAGCCTCAGCACGGAGGTTGGCCTTGACCTTGGCTTCATTCCAGGCATCATTGACCCATTCCACGGCCACAGAAATTTCCTGGATAGCCTGCAAGTAAACAACAAAGGAATATGTCAAAAAAAAAAAAAAAAAATCAACAACAACAACAACAAAAACAGGAAAGGAAACAGATAAAGTGTACCTAGAGGCTTACCATGGCCAGGTTCCTCTTCAAAGATAGGAAAAGCTATGGTTGCCTTATTTTCCTCAAGGCCTCTATGTCCTTGGGAAGGAGAAGGGGGCGCTCCAGAACCTCAGTTACATGATAGGCATGGCCTTTCTGGAATTCCAGGGCAATATTGTGCCATCCAACTCCAGCTTGGGATTCTAGGTCGGATGGCGTACATTGGCCGAGTGCTCGGCCTCCCTACTCTCCACTGAAATCTCCCTTTGTCTATCTTTGTTTTTTTTTTTTTTTTTTTTTACTGTTTCGGGCCCTTCGGTGGGGCAATCTCCCCTTCCTCTATCTCCTTCTCCTTCTTCTTCTTCTTTTGCAAGTTTGGATCGGGGTGCAGGTTGAGAGGGGAAGAGAGAGGGGGAAGGGGAGGATTGGGAGGAAGTTGAGTCTTTGGGGCCTCCTTGGATGATGACCCCTTATTTCTCCTAGCTACTAGATCTTTACGGCCACTCCTCAAGTTCAAGGCCATTTCTTCCTTTTCCTCGAAGCTGGTATCAACGCGGGCAACTACAAGTCTAGGAGAATGGGCCGTAGAAAATCTGTCAAATTTAGCTTCAAAATCCGAGAGCTCCATAGGCCTTTCTGGCCCCTCTCCTTCTTCTTCAAGGCGAAATTGGTCAATCTCGGCCTCAAGGGAGAGACGCGAAGAGGCTATTTTCTCCCTCGGAACAACTACTTCTCAGGGAGAAAGTTGAAGAGGCAGTTCAACTAGTGGACGGTCTTTCCGAGCCAAGAAGCCAGGCACAGAAACATCTATATGAGCTAGTCTGGGATCACCAGCTCTTATTGCTTGGCCTGCATACTGGAATATGTTTAACAGAGGCTCAAAATCAAGCATTAAGTGCATGGCTCAAAGCTACATGTCTTCACTTATAAATATCTTCGACCTTAGCAGCTTGTTAAGACCCTAAACGAACCAAGCTGAGTCTTAGAGCAGTATGCCTTTTATCTGCAAAAACATCTGAGGAGGAAATCATGGTTAGACCAAAAAAACTCGCCATTAAAAGAAGACAAAATGTTAAGGGGGAAAGGTAGTAAAACTAAAAAGGCTAAATCCCTTACCGAGGGACCTAATCCTAGGGTACCCCACCTGGTTCTCCTTCCCGAGTTGGGCAGTGAAGACCGTCATGCTACTCCTTGGACGCGATCAGATAATCATTCGTCATGCCTTTATTGGACTTAGAAAGACATGATACCATTCTAACAATGGTGGACTGGGACTTGAGGCAAAATCCCGCATCAGCAAGGGAATGACACTCGTACATGTGAACGACGCCATGCCATGTGAGTCCTAAGTTCATCTACTCATTGAGAGCATCTACACTCCCTAAGACTCTAAACAGGTTAGGAGCACACTGGTGGGGGCGCAGTTTGTGGTTGATTAGGTAGTCCTGGGTCACCCTACCTATGGGAAGCGTCATTTCTCCCTCTATGAAGGCGATCTTAGGAATGAAAACTTCACCTTCTTTTCTATCTGTAAGTATTTGGTCTGGGGCACAATACTATAGGGCTACTCCCTGCAGAATGTGGTACCTAGCCCTGAAGCCCTTCATGCCGGCCGGAGAATCTATGAGGTGCTTAAACCTACCCATCTAGGCGAGCTAAAGGGATGCGAAAGAAATTTTCAAAGAAAGAAAACAAAGAATAAAAGGCTAAGGAGAAAAAAGCTTAAAGAGGTAGAAACTTACGAGAATAAGCACGTTTATTGATCCCTAAACCTTTAAAAGATTCAAAGATTTTTTAAGAAAAGGACTTGGGAAATTTGGGGACTTAGAAAACCTTGAGGGTCTGAGTGTTTGGGATCTCTAGAGAGCTTGAAGACTTATGAAATGAGGAAAAATTATTTCCTCAAGTGCCTTATATAGAAGGTGGAATTGAGTAGGAGTTATCTCACTCAAAATTCAAGGAGAAATGTCAACTGTAAGATCTACATCTCACCATTAGAGCAATTAATGACGCATCACGGGCTCCGAAGCGTCAGTAACAGTTATGGGGCGCGTAAAACAGTACTCCCATGTGTGTAAACCAAAGAAATGAATGGTTTTAACTCTTAAAAATCAAAACCCTATTTTTTCTCCTAGTATAAGAGGGAAAAACCGGAGTTTTGAGGGGCTATTGTAGGGATAAGAGTCCAAAATTATATATTGGGCCTTCGGCCTTGGCCAAGGACGTTGGTTGGTCCGAGGATGAATAAACAGTAATGAGGGTGTTAAGCTTAGAGTCCTATGAGTATGTTGTAAATGGAAAGGTTGAGGGAGGTGGTCTGAGGAGGAGTATCTCCTTGGATAAACGAAGCACAGACCAAATGTATATCCTATTGTTCAAAGTGACATTCTAGGAAATTTCACTAATAGGGACGTGAATTATGAACGTACAAGAGGGATGGAAGTTCAGAAATATCTAAGAGAAAGCTGCTACCATCGCATTGAATGCTCTGTAGCTAACCCTCTTGCCGCATTAATGAGGAAGTGATCTTTGAATAGTATTTTTTAGCCTTACAGCTACCCCCGAAGACTTCAAAAGGATGCTGATGGGACAAGGATCAACATGAGCGATCTACTGTCCACGTGTAAGCTGAAGATAAGAAAATGGAGATAGTATAAATTAGAGGGAGGACCCTGAAAGAAGGGGATTGAAAAATAGAGAGAGAAAGCACTGTAGCAATCAAAAGTTGTATTTGTAACCTGAACAATTGATTTATATAGAACTAACCTTCTCAGATTGTGCTGAGGGCGAATTTACTTAGAAAAATCCTTCCTGCTCTTGCTTGATTGTCTTTTAAATCCATTCTAATCGTTATCCAACTCATTAGGGTCTAGTTTTCTGACCCACTCTCTACAAATTCATTGTACTGGGCTCGTTAGATCAATATCCATTTACACTTTGGACTTGGGCTCTAAAACGTGTCCTTACATTAATAATTCTAGAGTTATTTTGGGTGGCTCTATTTTGCAACTTGTTTACAACAATTTTAACTTTTATACATGGACCTACTACCATTTTGATTCTACTAGTTACACTCAGTCACTTCATATCATATACTATCATAAAAGTTGAGTTTAGAAGTCGTGGTTACACCAAGTGGCTGCACTAAATTGCAGAATTTTTTTTTTTTTTACTTATCTTCTTCTCCTATAATTTCTAAATTGATAAAAATCTTAATTTGATTACAACCCAAACTCTTCATCTAATCCTTTTATTATTATAATTTATAAGTTGATAAAAAATTTTAATTTGATTACAATTCAAACTCTTCATCTAATTTTTTTTTTTTTTAAATTATATTACTACATGTATTAAAAAAAAAAAAGCATAGTACACATAAAAAACAAAAAAAGCAACAATGTTACCTATTCTTTTTTTTAATTTAAATTATATTACTTTGTGTAAAAAAAAAAAAAAAAAGCAACATATTCAACAGCAAAATCTTCCTTTTCACACATGACTTTTTTTTTTTAGATAATTATTGTTCAAACCGATTTACCAAAAGTGTTTTTGGATAAAGTTAAAAAAAAAAAATGTAAATAATGTAATAAATATTGAGTTTAAAGTAAACACCTTCTCTTTCTTCTCAAAAAAAAAAAAGTATCTATATATAATAAACGTTTGTTCTTTAAAAAATAAAAATAAAAACGTTTTTTATTATTATTATAAAAGAAAAGTTTCCTTTTTTCCATAAAAAAATGTTTTCGTTTTCTTTCTATTCATATGACCTTTTTTTAAATCCACCTTTTATGGGATTTATGAGATAGCAACAAACAAATTGATTCGAAATCTTAATTCCAATAGGATTTAAATTCTATATCAAATGAAACTCTACCTATGTATATATATATATATATATATATATATATATATATATATATATATCCTTTTTGAAGTGAAGTTTATTCCAATATATGAATGCCTAAATCCCATGATAGGTATGCATTCTTTCTTAATTATTATTTTTTTCATTTTGTTTAAGCTATTTTTCTTCAACTTCAAAAAAATTAATAAAAACTTCTAATATATGTTTTAACCCAATTCATAATATTAAACTTTTGTACTCATTTATTCTCTTCTACAATAATTGGTTCAAGTTTTAGTTACATACTCACACTTTCATCTCTCAAAGTGATAAAGAAAACAAACAGGTTTATTCTTTATTCTTTTTCTAAATTTATATCTTAATTTATAATTTGTGTTAATTTCTTAATTTTAAATTATGAATAAATTTGATTATATTCTTTATATTGAATGTAAATTGTTGTTTATAGGTTTTTGGTTGTGTTATATTCTTCTGGAAAAAAGAAATAAAAGAGTTTATATAAATTTGGCAACAAAGCTAAATAGATAAGCCTTAGAAATGTTTAGTAATAATAGTTTTATCACTAACTTTTTATTAATGTGATTTAAAAAAAAAAAATTTGAATAGAGAGATAACTTATTAATGTGATTTAAACTCTACTAAAACTTTTTTAAGGGATTGGTTTAAAAAAAATTCAAAGTAATTTTCTAATTATTAACTCCTATGTGCTAACTTCTAACTACCAAAACTCACAATTGAAATACTAATTCGTATGAGATACCACTTCCAAAGATTAATATCTTAACTATTATATATTAACGCTGACTTTTTCTTTTTTCTTTTTTCAAAGGAAGGGTTTCTCTCCCTTCCCGCAAAACAAAGGGATTATAACAAGAATTAGCTAGACAGGGTTAAGACTACACCACCTCTTTTCTACAATAAATGTTAAATTTGGATCATTTTTCATGCATATACACACGCTACACAAAGGAATTATAATAAGAATTAGCTAGACAGGAGTAAGACTACACCACCTCTTTTCTACAATAAATGTTAAATTCAGATCATTTTTCATACATATACACACACATGTAGCGTGCAACGCACTTCAAGTTTTAGTGCCTTCTTCCAGCTTTCAAGGACAAAAATTAAATTCTCATGTGAGTCTCTCTCTACTTCAAATTTTTAAACGTTTAATAATTTAGATTGTTCTTAATTATTGAATTGAGGTTTCACTTAAACATGATTTCAATTATTATTTTGGATAGTTTTTAACTATTAAATTCAAGGGTTTTCCATTTAAATATATGTGATTAATTGAGCCTTAAAGTTCAATGTATTATTAAAAATCATTATATATATATATATATATATATATATATATTTCTTTATTTTTAGGTACATCTACTATCTTCCATTCAATTATATATATGCATTTTATGATTCCCTTAGGACACATTTGGTACACTATAATAAGTATTACATGAGAATAGGAATAAGTATTACAAGGAATACATTAAGTTGGAATGTAATAAGTATTACTATTCATTAGTTTGGTGACCATTTAGGAATAGAATCCTGAATATGCATCCACAATTTAGTAGAGTATAAAAAGAAGGTGTAATTAAATCATTTTTAAGTCAAATTTCCTAAATTACACTTAGTTTAGGGTGTTCAAAATAGAGCTAATAATTAATAACAAGGGAAATTTTTTTTTTCTTTCCTTTTGCAGATGTAGCAACTAATAGTTTTTTAGAGAATTTTTTTAAAAAGTTATTACATAAGGAGAAGGAATAGATATTCAGTACTTTTGATAAGGAATAATTATTTCTCATTTTCAAGAATAGCTATTTATAAGGAATAACTATTCATTGTAATAAAAACATAACCAAACAACCGAATAGTTATACTATAGGAATATCTATTACATTATAGTGTCTATTACAGTCTATCAAACGTGCCCTTAGTCTCACATAATATGCATTCATTATGTAACTTAAAAGTAAAATATTCATTTATTTTTATTATTATTTTAAGTAAACTAATAAAAAAATTATTTACTATTAATTTTTTTAATTTTTTTTTTCATTTAAATGTGTACTTGGATCGATAATCTATATCTATATCATATCATCATATAACATATAATAAAAGTTGGGTTTAGAAGCCGTAGTTGCGCCAAGTAGCTGCACCATATTGCAGAATTTTTTTTTTTTTTTAGATTTTTAAAAAAATATATAATTTTTTCTTTCCTATAATTTCTAAGTTGATAAATATCTTAATTTAATTACAATTCAAATTCTTCATCTGATTCATCTAATCCTTATTTTATTACTTTACTACACGTAAAAGAAAATATTTATATATAAAAAAAAGATGGCAACATGTATTATTAAAAAAAAAATAAAACAGCAACATGTATTATAAAAAAATATATATAATTTTTCTTTTTCTATAATTTCTAAGTTAATAAATATCTTAATTTAATTATAATTCAAATTCCTCATCTGATTTATCTAATCCTTATTTAATTACTATACTACACGTAAAAGAAAACATTTATAATTTTTAAAAAGTATATATATATAATTTTTCTTCTCCTATAATTTCTAAGTAGATAAATATATTAATTTAATTACAATTCAAATTCTTTATCAAATCTATCTAACCCTTATTTAATTATTGTACTACACGTAAGAGAAAACATTTATATATATATATATATATATATATATATTCAAAAAAAAGTAGCAGCGTGTATTAAAAAAAAAATCAACGTGTATTAAAAAAAATTAGCTATTTTTTAAAAAAACAAAATTATGTCTTCTCTTATGCTTTTAAGGACAAAAATGAAATTCTCATGTTAGTCTCTCTACTTCAAAAATTTATATATTTATTAATTTAGATTGTTCTTAATTATTGAATTAAGGTTTCCGCTTAAATATACTTTCAATTGTTGCTTTCAATAGTTTCTAATTATTAAATTTAAGGTTTATATATTTAAATACAGGTGATTAATTGAGCTTTAAAGTTCAATGCATTATTAAAAATTATTTTATATTTTTTTTTAGATATTTTTACCATCTTCCATTCAATTATATATATATATATATTTATTTTATGATACTTTAACTCTCACACAGTATATATTTATTATATAACTTAAAAATAAAATATTTATTTATTTTTATTATCTACTTTTAAATAAATTAATAAATAAATTATTTACATATGAATTTTAATTAAACCGTACAGGACATGATGCCAGTGTTAAGTGAAATAGTGAGTGATAGCAGGCGTTTATTTAATTTAATTAATTTTATCCTCGACGCAACGATATTAGTACATGTGATCCAACGTGGCATATCCCTATAGGCAAACAGACGGAATTCGACGCAATGAAAAAAAGAAAAAAGAAAAAAGGTGTATAAATAAAGAAGTGTTTTCACATTCACAACGATCTTTTTTTGTTGATAAAAAGCATAGAATTGAATCCCAATTGTCAACTGTCAATTGAATTGCTGATGTTGGTAATGCTAAGTCAGTTTTTGATTTTTTGAATATATAACAAATCCTCTCGCAACTCGCAAATGGCGGAAGAGATTGAAACGATGTCGTCGTCGTCTCTCTCCGAAGACACTCCCTCGCAATCTCAGGTTCCCTTCTCTTCTCTTCTCTTGTACATATTCTATTTTTTATATATATAATTTCAGGGGGTTTCTCTCTCATGATTTATTAGTAATATCTGGATTTGATTTGTTTTTTTTTACCGAATCATTGTATTCCTTTAACTTCTCATTACGAAGTTGGGTTTCATCTTTGAAATTCGAAAGAACAATTTGAGACCCTTTAATCATTTTTAATTTTTTTATTTATTTAATCCCATTTTGTTTAAAAAAAAAAAAAAAAAAATTCAATGCTATTTGACGTTTGAATGAATATGATGAAGGTTGGATGCGAAATTAGTAATAATAAAATTTGTTATCTTTTAACTTTACATTGGTTGAAGGACATTCAGAATAATATATTAACTTTTTGATGATATTTTTTGATAGTTGGAGTTGGGGGATTTGAACCCTGGATGGATGGATATGTTGGAAATGCAAACCAATTGAGCTAATAATTTTTTTTTTTTGTAAGAAAAGATAAATAATAATAATAATAATTTGGAAATAATGCTCAACTCAGCTCAGCTGTATGGATGGGATGGTTTAAAACACTTAGTATGCACATACATTATTATTACATTGGTGGCTTTCCTATCTATATCTTAAATTAAATGACTTCACACTCACAGTGGGGTTTGGTTTGGTTTTGTAATCTCAGGCTCCTGCTCCTGCATTATCCAGTTTTCCAGCTTTCTCAAATGGTGATTTTCAGATGGTTCCAGTCATGTACCCAGCACTTGTTCCGGGCTTACAAAATCAGGACCATATGAATCGTGGAGCAGGCATTTATGCTGTTCCTGTTTTCTCCTGTATGGGCCCTGTTGCTGGACTTCCATCTAACACTCTTATTCCTCTTACCTACAATTTCCCCACGTAAGCAGCATCTCGTTCAATTATTTACTATCTATCGCTACTCTCTTCTTACTTTTACACTTACAAAAGCATGGATTATCTGTGGATATTGGTATCACCCAAAATAGATGCATTCATTCTTTATATGCTGCTCATGTAGTCTGTATCAAATTAATGTTTCGTTAAATTTTCTATTCTTTTTCACTTTTACAGTTTTAGTAATTAAATAACACAAGCATCCACATAATGTTTCTAACAAATCCATCCTATCTGTTTGTCAATTTTTTATTTTATTTTTATGTTTTAATTATATTGGTCAAATATATTGTTTAGTGTACTCATCTTGGCTGTTATACCCTTGGAAGTTATTAATCATCATATCCATGAGTTCAGTAATGAGCAAGGGTGGTTTCATTTAGGTTTATGCACTACAAGATCAATGTCAAGAACATAGATTAAAATAACAACAAAAGGCATGATTGTTGTTAGTATACCAGATGATTTTTTCTGAGGCTTTGTTGGCTTCAGCTTGATAATAATGACGATGTTGTTGATTTACTTGAAGACTTAGGGAAGTCATTCTTTATGTGGCAAGTTTTGATTGCCACAGATCTGCTTTGTGTGAATAAACTGAACCTTTATGTCATACCTCATGACCATATTTAGGCTGCAAATATTGCCAATTAGCTACCAGTTAACTTGCAGAAGTGAGAAACATGGCTTTGCTCTAAATTATTCTGAACCCAGTTGGCATTAGAAAATACATGTATCTGTGATTGTTTAGTAGGCCTATGCACAAGGCAATTCCCATATAAACCTTTCTTGCATCTTAATATAGAATAAATTGCTTTTGGTCTGGCTGATATTAAATTGTTAACAATAAATGAAACCACTAGAAACTGTTTTGCAAATGTAATGTAATGCTCATTAATTTAGATCCTAATCTTTTTTTCTTTTTTTTTGGAGAAAGCTTTAGATCCTAATCTATCTGTAAAGTACTCTGACTAGGCTTTGGAGAAGTGTGATAGCTTTGAAGTTTGGGGAAAAGAGGCTGGGGGGGTTGTTGGGGTTGGACTTCTAAGTTAAAGAGTGGTCCTCATGGTTGTGGTTTGTGGAAAAGTATTAGGATGGGTTGGGAAGATTTTCATAGATATATTTGGTATGAGGTGGTATGGGAAATAGGGTACGGTTCTGGCTGGATTGTTGGTGTGGAGATCAATCTCTTAAGGAGGCTTTCCTGGTCTTGTATGATATTGCTACGGATTAGGAGGCTTTGGTGAAGTCTTTAATGGTGCGGCATCATGAGGAGGAGAAGAGGAGTTGGGATGTGCAGTTTCATCGAGCTTTGAATGATTGGGAATTGGATGCAGTGATGGCTTTTACTCACATCCTGTTGACCCATATTCCCTCCAGTGAGGTTGGAGACCGGATGAGCTGGAAGTTGAGGACAAGTAGGGAGTTTGAGATTCAGTATTTTTATTGTGGGCTGAGGGCATCGTCCTTTGTTATCTTCCCTTGGAAATCAATTTGGGGGAGATCTTCACAGCTGATAATTTAAGGAGGAGAGGCTTTTATTTATTGGGTTGGTGTTGCATGTGCAGATGCGATGGGGAATCAGTGCCGTCTTTTGCTTCATTGTGGGGAGGCTTGCTGGTTGTGGAATTTTGTTTGTAAATCTTTTGGGTTTGCATGAGTGATTCCTGAAAGAGTGAAGGATCTTTTGCTCGGGTGGAGGAATTGGTTGGGGAAGCATTCTTCCGATATTTGGAATTTGACACCATTGTGTTTGATGTGGTATATTTGGAGGGAGAGAAACAGGCATACCTTTGAGGATATGGAATGCTCGAGGAGCAACTTCTCAAGTCTTTTATAGGGACTTTGTTTGATTGGTCACGAGTTTGACTCCTGATGTTTTTAGATTCCCTTTCTTCTTGTACATAGCTTTATCTCTTTTGTATTTTTGTGGCTACATCATGTTTTTTCCATGTCATAGTCTACTTTAATGATATCTTATCTTACCTAAAAGAAAAATAGGATTATTGCCCCAAATTAGTAAACTCTTAACTTCTTAGTTACATTCCCCTCTCTCTTCCTTTTTCCTTTTTGGAGGCCAGGATTAGAGAGAGATAATACCACAAATTCTTGCCATTTTATTTCCTAGACAATATTAAAAAAAGGCTATCGATCTTTCTTGTACAACTCTTGTTTAAATTCATTTGTGGAAAATAATATGGATGATTGGTGATGTTAATCACAATGACAATATCCATGGTCTGTATGGCAGATTGGATTATGTTGATATGTTGTATGTGCTGACCAATTGTCCCTGCTTTCTTATCATGGTTGCTTGGTGCCATCAACAGTAGACGAAGTCCTGAGGCTGGTGTTGGAGGTGAAGAGCATGGGCAAGGAGGGCAACAGCAGCACCAACAGCAACAGCCTGCACCTCAAAGACAGGTTGTTGTAAGGAGATTTCAAATTGCTTTTCAGCTTGATTTGTTGCTTATTCTAAAGCTGGCAGCAGTAATCTTTTTGTTCAACCAAGATGGATCAAGACAGAGGCTTGTTGTCCTCGTATTTTTTGCTTCACTTGTCTACTTGTAAGCATCTGAACCTCTTACCAATTTCAATAGATGTGCTCGGAATGCAACTTCTGCCACTCACTGGTCCATTGGATTCATAAACATTAAAAACTGCATGGTGGAAAAAGATTTCATTTATTTGCTTTATAAAAAAGTTTCAATGTTTAAGTCAGGATGAAAAAATGCATGGTCCATTGGATTCTTAAACATTAAAAAATGCATGGTGGAAAGAGATTTTGTTTGTTTTTTTTATAAAAAATTTTCAATAATAAAGTTAGGATGAAGCTACTTGTGTGTGTGTGTGTATTCATACGTTACATGTTTCTTTCTTATCAATTATTAATTTTTCTCGAATGATTAAGTTATATGTGTGACTTATCAGAAAATTAAGTTGTATGAATGGAAGATGAATGTTTTAGATGTGGATGTTTCAGATACCAAACTGGAGCTCTCACACCAATAGTACGCTGGCTTTCACAAGGCATGCAGAGGGCAGCTGCGCCTCCCCATCCACCAAGACCTGCTGTCAGGGCTGAAAATGTTGCTGCTGCAAGACATGGAGTTGAGAATGTTGCTGCGGCAGGTATATTCCGCTTTGTTTATGCAATACTTGAATATATGAAACGCATGTTTCAGGACCTTTTTTCGGCAGATATTTACATAGAGAGAAATAGAGTGTGCACATAGTTATCACATTACATATAGGACTGCAAACAACAAGCAAAGGGAAGCTGAACTTCTAGCTGATCAGCTTGGTCAAAATGGACAGTTTGAGCTCTTTTGAGCTTGAAACAAGCTATAGACCTCCAGCTGACTCAGAAGTTGCTTGGTTTTGGCTTGTTTGTTGAATGCGCCTAAATTTTGGCATCTAGGTCACGCATTAATAAAAACTTAGTTCATTGCAGTCTAAATATCCAGAATAATTTGAACCTTTATACCAAAACAAAGTCTTAAACCATAGTCAGGCCTCAAGTTCCCTGTGATCAACTTACCTTTGTAAATGTGTCATGCAGATAAAAATATGGACTAAAAGTACCTTTTTTTTTCAGTTTTTCCAATATAAATGCAATTTCTTTTTAATTTCATCTAATTATTCGATTTTTTTAATTTAGTTTTGAATTATTGTTATTGTAAAACTTTAGGAACCATTTTTTTGACAGTTCCCTAAAAATTGTCAACATTGGCATTTATGCTACCCAAAGTTGTGCACAATTCAGTTTAGGTTGGTTCATTCTTGTTGCAACAGTGAACTGAATGAGATGGAATGCTTGCTTTTACTGGTGAGAGGACCAACATTTGCTATTATACTGTTTCTACTAGTGATAAGAAGCCACTTCTTAGTCCTCGGCCTTTCTTTCTCCTTTTATTTTATTTTTATTATTAATAAAGTTATTTTCTTATTGATGATTTTTTTTTTTTTTTTTTTTTAAGTACAAAAAAGGTGGTGATAAGTAGCCACATTTTGGTATGTAATAAGCCCATAGGCCATAGGCCTTGAACCAAATGGCGTCTCTTCTCCCCAAACGGTTGGATGGTCTTATGGTGGGTGTGAGTTTTGTATCTGTCATTAAAAAATGCCCAAGGGTGCTTAACATTTTATATAGGTATCTTTTAAAAGGGGTGTTTTATTTCCTCTTTGAAGTTATGTTGTATTGTATAACCAATAGCCTTACGATATTTCCATTGAAGGTTGATGTTTGGGTTTTAACCTTGTGGAGGCAATAGTGCTTAGTGCTAACTACTGGCAATCTATAGCACCATTTGACCAAGTCACATTCCTTTTCTTTTTCCTTTTTTTTTCCCCCAATTAGAAGGATAAGGTGGTAATTTGCTAAGGAAAAGAAGTATCAGTTAGAGTTGGGAATGCACACTTATGATAGTGACATGAATGATACTTACAAAATAACATTCTTTCATTAACTTATGGCAGAAGGTCAACCTGGAGCTCAGATTGAGAATCAGCCTGCAAATGATGGAAACCGGGCTGTTGAGAATGAAAATGAGAATTTAGCAGAACCTGGTGGCGTCAATGGTGCTAATCATTGGTGGGGAATTGTGAAGGAAATTCAGATGATTGTCTTTGGTTTCATTACTTCCCTTCTCCCGGGCTTTCACAACATAGATTAGATCTGACTTTGTTGGAGACAACCCCTTTGAACCGATTCAAAAGCTGGAAACAAAATGGTTTTAATTTTTCAAATAAATGTGAAGTATTTTATATTGCCATAGTTATAACTTGAAGCATACTGTATGTGCAATGATAGCACCATTTTGGATAGTGTGGCTTTTAGTTATGGGTATCATATACATGTATTCAGGAAGTTCTTGTTTTTTCAGAGTTTATATTTCATGCGGAGGATTTTATTTAAGCAGTCCTATGTTTTTATCTCCCCTTTTGTGCTTATCTCTATATTGTATCCTCAAAACAACCTTCACATCATTCTTTGTTCATCACTAATTTGTTTGTCGAGTTTCCAATTCTTAATAAATAACTGTTTGTCAAGTGACTTCTTAATAAATAACTGTTTGTCAAGTGACTTCTGAAGTTTTTGTCAATTCTGACCAAAATGTTGAGAAATTGAAAATAGCAATATACTTTTTCTTTTATTTTTGTTAGCTTGGTGTTATATATATATATATGAGATATATTCAAGTTATACCTTTTTTAAGCCATTGGATCCAACGGTTAAAAAAAAGGTTATAATTATTACAAATATTTTGATTAGAATTTAATTAATTACCCTCATTTATAACATTCTAAACCTATCTCTAAACCCAAAAATGATGTGACTTCTGACTCTCCCTCTCATTTATGTTTCTCTCTCTACGTTTCTTTCTCCGTTTTGACATCTCCAGTTTTGGCAAGAATTGAGTAGTCTTCCCCACATCAATCTGAATTTCTTGCTTCTTGGATTCAACCATGTCAATTTCAGGTACTCTTGCAACATTACTAGGCACAGGAGGTTCAGTTGGAGAATCATTGTCCTGATTTACGCCACCCATGTTCTCTGTAAACATCAAAACTAAATAAATTACCGATTGATTGCAAATGCCACCATAGAAAGATAAATTTTCTTGAAATCCTTTTAAAGAAAAATTTCTTCTTTTTTTCTCTATAAAAATTTTGGATTTATTAAAACCGTATACGAGGGACCTTTTGAAACAAAATATATGATGACCATCTATTGCAGCTAAAGAAATTCAGAAGTACCAGATACTTTGACTGTTTTTTTTTTTGGCAAATAATTTTCTTGTCCTTCAATCTTGATTTGGATTTTACAGTATCAACTATGTTGTTGAACATTTTCCTGCTCTTCTTAGTGACAACACCATTTTCAAATTCAAATTCTTTTGGTGAGTCATGAAGATATTGAACTTTTCTTCGGGTCCTCTTAGATGGCCTAGACAAGAATTTCCCCTGCAGACTCCTTCCTTCAAGCAGATTTGTCCAGAAAATAGAAGGTGATTCATTGTCCACAAACTGCATTTTCCTCTCACCAAGTAATGAAAGATTTCTAGCATACACTCAACCCTCCTGCACTTTTAAAATAATTGAGTAGTTACTTGGGTCACTGTTGTCACGTTGTCACCACTGTTAGGCAAGTGGATTGACAACTCACAGAGCTCATCATCTAAAAGTGACTGTTCAGATGACATGTTTGAACCTGAGTCTGAGGAATTACAACCATGGAAGTCATCAAGCTTATTGAAGAGACAGGGAGCACCCCAATTTAGCAGTGAATGACAAGTATGCGAGCTTATTGAGTGTATATTGCTATCAAGAGCCATACCCTGTGGAGGAGAGAGAGAGAGAGAGAGAGATTCAAAAGTCAAACTTTTTTTGGGTTTAGAGATAGGTTAGAAGGTAATAAATGAGAGTAATTAATTAGATTCTAATCAGAATATTTGTAATAATTATAGTCTTTTTTAACCATTAAATCTACTTAAATCAAATAGTTTAAAAAATGTGTAACTCTAAACCCCAGGTTTAACTCTCTCTCTCTCTCTCTCTCTCTCTCTCTATATATATATATATATATATATATGCCCCGGGTCTTGAACTATAAACCCCCTACAAGCCACAACCCTGGGTTACTAGACCAACATGATCATTGGCAACAATTTACTTTCTTGACTATTTAGAGAGTAGGGAAGTAAGTATGCATGAACTCTCTATATTTGTCATGTGCTCCTACTGTTACTATAGTTACACCCATGGTTGTCAAAATGACAATTTGGATTGTAGGATTACACAATTTTACAATCTCACCTCACCAAAACGTTTAGGATCGCACGAAAATCGTAAAAATAGTAGGATCGTATGGGATCCTATTGATTCTACCGATCCTACCAAAACATTATTTTTTGGGTTTTTATTTTTTTTATGGGATAAAATTTTTGTTTTGATGAAGCTTTAAGGGTTTTTGTTTTACTATGTTGTGATGGAATGCCTTTTTATTTATTTTTATATAATTATGTTAACTTAAACAAATTTTTTCTAGTTTCTAGTTCACTTATAATCAAAATGAAGGAATGCTTCATCATTTCTAACGAAGAATTTATACTGGCTTTGCTACCTTTTAAGCTATAATGTTGTTAAATTTGTTTGGTCAATATACTAATTTGTGTTCTAATATTTCTAAAATGTTTTTCTTATATATAATTTTATTAGTATGCTTGTATATATATATTGATTGATTGATTTTTTTGAGCATGCTCTGTAATTGTTGCTGAGTGGTATAATTTGAATAGTTAAGTATGAAGTTCTATCTTAATCTCCTTTGCAGCTCTAGTATACAAATATATAATGTCTACATAGATGATGAAATGGATGATAACGAAAAGGACAGTGGTTATAAAAACCCTAGAATGGAAATAATTAAATGTTTACTTCGCCTTAATATTCATCTTGCTTTTGGATTTCATATTTTAGTTAGCTAGTTTCCATTTGATAACATATTTTGGATTTTAAACTTGGAACTTGGAAAATATTTTCATATGTGTTGATAAAAGATTTTGGTATTTGATTGCTAATTAAACATTTATTGAACTTTTTAGATACATTAAGTCAAAACTTAAATATATTTGTTTCATTAATATAGATGTAGCGATGTATGACATGCAAATTGCATCATATGATGCAAAAATCATTTTTTTTTTTTTTTTTAAGTTCACAATTTACATGATTATTCAACATAAAAAGTCATTATCAATGTGTTTTTTGTTTTAAATTTGAAAATATGTAGGATTTTACGATTCACAATCTGATCCTCCGATTACGATCCCACCTACCTCCCACAATCTTACATAGGATCCTAATTTGATAATCTTAGTTGTACCAAAAGTAAAAACCTAAGCTTCTTGTCAAAATGTTATGCAATTTTGTTGTATCCATGCCCCTACTCACATCCAATAAAAGTGGAACGGTAATTCTTGAATATTATTTTGTATACTTTACAAATTAGGCAACCAGTTGTTATTATTTTCAAAATTCAAAGAAACAAAGCACAAGTGTGAGGATTAGAATCCTCTGCAACTTTGAGATAATAACTCTTCTAAAACGTTTTTAAAATCTTATTCATCTATCTTAAAGAAATAGATTTGGATTTTGTTAAAAATTATTCTATAATTTTAAGAAAATATTAAAAGATTGAATATTAAAGATTGTACAAATATTAATTGTGAGGACCCAGAAATCTGTGGTCCAAGCCCACTTAGAACAATGGGTTGTGCATTACAAACCTGGCCCAAATCAATAAAATTTGTAAGAGGTGGGAAAGAACAACAACAATGAGCTCTGTCCAAGGACATTTACAAGGAAGAATCTCGTTTTTATTTCAAGGAAGAATCTCATTTTTACTCAGAAACAAATGAGTACAGGTGCTCCTGAGGAGACTGGATTTGTATAAATTTGGTCCTGTTCACTTTCTTCTTCTAATGCCTTTTCTTCTGTTTCTTTTCTCTCCTCTTTTTCGATCCCCTTTCCAATGCTTTCTCCTTTCCTTATATACCTCTACCTTCATCACATCTTCACCATCCATTTCTACTTCACCTCCCTCCTTTTTTGACACTTGTTACCTTTCACATCCGAAGCAGGTAGTGGAAGAGATCTGCTTAGCTGTAGCTTACATTGTTCAGGTCACTTCCTTATCAATGCGGCTGATAAAGCTGTTGTCTACCATTTAACGCGGATGCAACAGGCTACATAGGCCAAAAGCTTCCCTACTGCCTACTGACTTCCAGTCTCTTCAGATTCTAGCTTCCACTTAGAATACCATAGAGTATCATGACTCATTTCTTCTCCTCCTCGAGTGGCTTCCTCTCTTAAGCCCGTGGCTTGCAGTATCACCATGTCAATGCTGCGACCTCTCGACTTCATCCTCAGTCCTCGGGACAATGCTGCGACCCCTTAGCTTCCTCCTCGGTCCTTGAGCACCCACATTAATGATGTGGTAAATCAATATGGATAGGATTTTAAAAATTATGTGCTAGAGTTACTTTAAAAATTCTAAAGATGCAGGAGAGGGGATTTGAATACTGTATTTCTTAATCTTCTAAAGGTTTCGATTGAACTACAAGGCTCTTGGGCAATCCAGTGAGCGATCTAAGTCCTACACACAAGGAAATATTCCCAATCTTTTACCTAATGAAATAAAACTCCAAATATTTTATTAATCCGATTAGACTTCTTAACTAAATTCAATTATATTACTGTATTGATCAATGTAGTATGAACAATATTATCCTTTTCAAGAAGGATAAATTCAACCAATAAAACTCCAAATATTTGATTAATCCGATTAGACTTCTTAACTAAATTCAATCATATTACTGTATTGATTAATGTAGTATGAACAATATTATCCTTTTCAAGAAGGATAAATTCAACCATATGATTTATTTGTCAAAATGTACTCACATTTTACTATACAATTTATTTGCCTCACTTCCTTTCACTTCAATGGTCAATTCTCCTATCTTGATACAATCTATAAGAATTGTATTCAAAATCCATTTGAAATCTAAGAAGTGAAATAGCTCCATGTTTATAACACATTAGATATACATTGCCATGTTTGAAGCTGAAGATATGTACTATGCTATATCATAGTATATATATTTTTATAATCCAATAGTTTGAGGAGGGAGGGGACTTGAACTGTCAACATTTCTGTTGAAAAACACCATGAAGTACTAGTTAAACTACAAATCTCTTGACATTGATTATGTAATTAAGCAAAAAAAAAAAAAAAAAACCCAAATTGAAAGCTATGAATATCTCTTGTATAGTTGTATTGATTAATGTGGTATGAACAATATTATCTTTTCAAGAAAGATAAATTCAATATGATTTATTTGTCAAACTGTACTCACGATTTACCATACAATTTATTTGCCTCACTTCCTTTCACATCAATGGTCAGTTCCCTCCTATCTTGATATAATCTATAAGAATTGTATTCAAAATCCGTTTGAAATCAAAGAAGTGAAGCAGTTCCATGTTTATAACATGTTAGATATACATTGCTATGTTTGAAGCCGAAGATATGTACCATGCTATATCATAGTATATATATTTTTCATAATCCGATAGTTTAAGGAGGGAGGGGACTTGAACTATCAACGTTTCTGTTGAAAAACACCATGAAGTACTAGTTAAACTACAGCTCTCTTGACATTGATTGTGTAATTAAGCACCAAAAAAAAAAAAAAAAACCTACGTATATCTCCTCCCCTGGTCCCATGTGGGCATTCGGGTCAGTATGTTTACCATTTGATCGGCTTTGAAGAACTCAACTCGGTTTGAGAAATAAAATAAAATAAAAAAGAAATAAAGAAATTAGGATCAATTCCTTTCTTGCCAAAAATACGTTACTTTTTACAAAAGAATCAAGTCCCATCGTCCCAGTTAGTTAGCACCATATTTTGTAGCTGATGATTGAACAGATGTAACACCTGTAAAACAATGTGTGTAGTGTGTACCTCACAAGTCACAACTAATTCTTTTTCTTTTTTCTTTTTCTTTTTCTTTTTTGGAGGAATAAAGTGATGAAGAGATCTCAATTGGCACAAAATCTTCAATGACATTTAACCTGCAAATTGGGTGCCGTGGCTCTACTGCAGTTTTACTCTCTCTCTCTCTCTCTCACAGAGAAAAGTGCATCTTATAAAATAGCCAGATATGTGGGTGCCAACATTATCATGCCATACTAAAGAAGAATAAGAAAATGTTAAGAAACATATTTTACTAGAACTCAGGTCCTTAAACAACTGAGCATCATAAGACATTTTAATCTATAAAATTATTACAAAAGCACCATATATACATATTGGTCTCTCAAGAACCCGCCAAAATTCAGATTTATCAGAGGATGTGGAAGAAAGAAGATGAAGGAACTCATTTTATTTTAGCTCTAAAGAATAGTAATTACAAAAGGTATATACAGCTCAGTGTAAATAAAACCAACCTCACATCTCAGATAAAAGATTGCTGATTTTCCGTAACTCCTTGAGAGCTGCCACGGCTGTAACTTGTCCTTTTCCAACTAAACCATTTTTAGATAAGTTCTCCAATGATCCCACCTGACCCCGATCTTGCTGGAAAGCAGTCTCAATTACCTGACACACAAACTTATCAGTTTACCACGCACAGAGAGAGAGAGAGAGAGAGAGAGAGAGAGAGAGAGAGAGTAATATTTTAATGGTGTAGAAAAATCTTCAAGCAACAATATTTCTAAAGGCGCCTAAAAAATGTAGGAAGCATTGGGGAATGAAACCATGAAACTCCATAAGTTTAGAAGTGACCCATATATTCATTTGATTCAGTATGTATCCTGTAATACATTGATTCCCATTTGTTTAATGAGAAATTATAAGATATATTCCAAAGGCATCCCAACTAGCCCACAGAGAATCATTCCCCTCAAAATTTAAAGCAGTTCCCTTTTAAATATTTCTAGGATAACAAAAGTCATAATGTTACCTGAATATGGTCAAGCATAGACTGTCCAAGATTCCTCAAAGTACCCATCACATTCTGGTCCGTAGCGTCTCCTTTGCCGCTAATAGAAGAGTTACAAGAAGCATTAGCAACTAGAAAGCCAGCAGTATTGTCCTGGTCATTTTCACAGTTGGCAGATTTTGTAGCCTCAAAGGTACCTCCTCCTTTCTCAGACGTACCCTCACCAGCAGCATTACGCCCAAACTTCCAAAACCACTGGAATTTACCTGAAAGAAGCTTTCGCTCTTTTGGAACTGTCAAAGAATTTCCCATGGAATCATTGTTCAATCCAGATTTTGGGAAGACGTCCTTGGGGTTATCAGAAACTGGAAGAGGTGATTCATCTGGGATAGTACTGGAATGATCATCACTTTCCTCAAGGGATGAAGTTGATGCAACACTACTTTTTTCAGAGTCATTTTCTTGGTCATTAGCCCCATTAAGATAACTTGTTGGGTCTGAATATACAGACAAGTTTTCTTCACTTCCAGCATTCCCACTCAAACTCCCCTCAGCAGTGCAAGTAATTTCCTTCTTGCCACCATCTTGTCCCTCCACCTCAACTTCTACACATACACTGTTTTTCTGGCTTAAAACTTCATCACAGTGTGCTTTCTCAGTGTCTTCATCTGAGCCAAGTTCTCGAGAAAGATCTTCTAACAAACTTCGTTTAACAGATGAATTGCTATCCTTTTTCCCACTCTCAACCTTTGCAGGAGATGATCCTGTTCGGGAGAGACTCAATCTTACTTTTTCTGTCCAACCTCTTTTTGGAGTTTGAACTTGTTTTGTTGAATCACTTTTCTCAAGTTCTTCAGCCTTGTGTAGAACTCTCCACTTCTCTTCCCAGTAGCTCTCAGGTACCAGATTTAAAGGAGTTTTAGGAGAAACAGAATCGGATGATAGGCTATGACCTCTTACAGCTGCTGATTTACTCCAGTTTAAAGCCCCACCAAGTGAAGAAGATGAAGATGACATATTAGCACTCAGTGCAAGAGCCTGCAAGGATTTTGCCTTTTCTATCAGTTTCTTTAAATTTACAGTCTCTGGAAAGTTTAACAATCTCTGAAGGCAAGAAGTAGCATGTTCAGTTGCAAGTAGGGAAGATCTCAAATAAAGTAACATTGAAACTGCCATAGCTGAAATAAATGCTCCACGAGGTGAATTAAGGACCCCAAAGCTGGACATGGTGTCATCTTCAGCAACTTTGTCTAATATACTATTATCTGATGCAAATATCTCGTCCCAAATTATCAACAAGTCTTCAAGTGAAAATTCACGTCCAAATAAAACCCGTAACCAGCGAAGTGCAAAGTACTGCGGTTCAACCCCAAGCTCAACAAGGTGGCTGTGTAGAGAGGAGTCAACAAGAGATAGCAGGTGGTATAATGCCGCGGATGCTTCAAGGACAGGAGGTAAACCAGTGTAAGACCCACCTGCAGGAGTGGGTGAGAAGAAATCTGCCATTGCAACTGAGCCATGGGCCCCACTCATCAAAGCATCTAACATGCAATATGCATCATGCTCCATAAATTTCTCAGATAAGACAATACCCAGTTCACCTTCAGCCCCATAAGCATCACTCAGTAACACAATGGTCTGTATCTCAGGATCAAGCTCATCAAGACTCCTAACTTTTGTCACATTTCCATGTGACCCATTCTCATCTTCCATAATATCTGGAGACTTTTTAAAATCAAAATTATATGTAAGATCATTATCAAGAAATGATAGGTCATCAAATTTGTCAGTGAACTGATCTTCGTAAAGCTTTCTAACTTGAGAAAGATGTTCCACATCAACTTGAAGAACGTACAACAGAGGAGCCAATAGTTCATGCATTCCTATAAAGAACACCAGAAAGAAGGATGATATTAAAAAATTTCCGAAAATAAACTTCCACATAATTTGGGCCTTAGAGGGCATAGTGAGTGCAGAATAAAATCTCACTTGGGCTCTACTTATCACCAAAAAAGACATTCCAAGAAAAACTTATGGCATTTGAGTCGGACATCATAAAACAAATGAATGCCAAGTCTAAATGATTAATGGCCCAACCATTTTTCATTGATAATATTTCTAAATCTACATCCAGAATAAGTTGTTTCATTTATGCAAATGGAAAAGAATATATATATATATATATATATACATATATATATATATACATTTTTTTTTTCTGGTAATATTTAGGTTTTTTCTCCTTTTCTCTTTCCTTTTTGAAGAGGATCAAGTAGCACCTTACAAGAAAAAAATTAAAAAGAAAAAAAAAACCACACACACATCCAGGTTCACAGGCATACAATCCATACTGATCATAATATTCAAGGAAAACCAGACCACCAGTACAAATATGTTGATGGAAAGGTTAATGGATTTGCCAGGTAAAAAGAAAATAATGAAAGATATCTTCTTATTTATAGAAAGGAAAATATGGTATATGAGGGATGTCACAAAGTCAAAAACCACAAACTTTTCCCAATTGATAGGTGGCATCTTATTCCCAATGCTTTACAATGGCAGAGTGTGTGAACCTGTATCAATTGCATTTGTGGTAGTGATTTGTTGCCCAATTATATGCATGCCATGCACTGTAGAGTGGGGTTTAAACTTTGAAGGACCATATCCCACTAGATTTTTTCATCTTGTCTATTGTGCAACCTCCTTCCCTTAGCATTTAAATTTTCGGGGGAAGAAAAAAAAACAGAGGGCTGCATATGGCTAGGTACTTCCAACTAAAAAATGCATTCTTGATAATATTGTAGTTGCAAATTGTATCATAATTCCTGTACACGACTTCTTTTTATGGCTACAATGGGGGAGAGAGAGAGTTGAACCCTAGATGTCTCCGTTGGAAACTCCAGAAGGTGCCAGTTGAGTTACAAGGGTCTTAGCATAATATACGACCTCTTGGAACACATTATCTATCGTACAACTCAATTAGGACATAATGAAATATAAAACTATTTCCAATAAAGATTGCTTTGACATGAGCAATTTACCTTGTCTGTAACCATACTCAGGATGTCTAAGGCACCACAAGAGCAAGATTCGTCTTAACATGCCTTGGCATCCTGGTGTCTGGAAATAGCTCCCATGTTCCGGATATAAACGTGACAAATCCTGGTCAACCATTTTCTCTAGCTCAGCATTTCGAAAGAAGCGACCCCAAGTGCTATCTGCACAGAATTAATGACATAATCCAACATAAATTAGTGATAGCATCAAGCACTTCAGAACTAGCTAGCTTACCCAAGAACTCATTGACCCATTTTACAGAATAATATATTGTTCTTTATATTTTATTACCAGTCAAACTGAACCACAAGGAGCTAGCTAGCTCACCAAGGAATCTGTTTGGGTAACATCTACACAAAAACCCAAGACATTGCTATTTCTTATTCTTTTACCATTTGCTCTATCATCTCATGGGCTGCGTTCTAAAATTTATATAAAAAGAAGAAGCAGAAAAAAGCAATTCCTTCCATGAATGACCAAGAAGCAAATTAAGATGCAAGCATAGAAAATTTGACTTCTTAACATAAATTATGTAATAGATATATAACAATGATAAATAAACACCAGAACTATCCTCTCTTGTGGCCGAGAGCCCTCACAGCCTAGGCACAACGATGCAATTATCATGGGTGCGCTCTGCCACTGAGCTAACTCAGGGAGAAAACAATATTCTGATATTCAAAACCGAACTAAGGCAAAAATTCAGGAAAAAAAATTGCTTTAACAATGCATGGATTTATAACTAATTCCCAAGGTACAAGTACAAATTATATATCAAAAATGGATGGGTGCCTAAAAGAGACAAGAAAGTTTACCTGGGTTTAATGAAAGTGGATTGTCCATGACAAGGTTAGGAGAATTACTTCCATCCTTGGGAATATGTGGATCAACTAGAAGGCGCCTTCTCATACCAGCATATCTGACCAAGCACGAAGTCAACAAGAAATTCAATAGATTACAATGAAATATTAAAAAAAATCCAATTTTTACAACTAAGACGGACATCACTGAAACATCTCTGTCAAAATAAATTTTGGTCCAAGATGGCTACTATCATTGTAAGTTATGAAGCTGGCAAATAATATTTTCAATTCCAGCTTTGCCATTGACTTATAACCTGAATAAAATGAAAACAACATTAAGAAAATTGTTTGCTTGACGTATCCAAAACTTTAAAATGGTTGCGTCAATTCCCAAAAGCATTCGCTTAAAACGGCTGGATAACAAACCAAAGTTTAGATTTTGTGAAAACTGAGCACTTCCGAGATTCATAGCTTTACAAACCTTAGTTTAATCAAACCAAACTTTAAGTTCTGTCAAAATTGAGTGCTTCTGACATTCATAGATCAAAGCAAACCTTGTTTTTATCAACTAAGTTATTCAAACTACAGCCAATCCTAGTTAACAAAGGACAAATTGCAGAACCTATATACAAATCATGTTTAAAAGGATTGTCAGGAACAAGGCATTTCTATCAATTGAACTCAAGATTACAATTCTCCATTAGCATTAGGCAGACATCAGAATTTTCCTTGTTAAACCACCAATCCGCATGTCAAAGAAAACAAAATATCAAACCATTAACCTTGTGGATGGTAGAGCCCTCTAAAAGACTGAATATGTGTTTTCCACGAATCATCTCTAACCATCTATTTAACTAAAAGTGCTAGCTTATAAACAAATCTCTGAAAGTAAAAACCACCCTCCCCCTAAAATAAAAATAAAAAACCCAACGAAGAAAATTAATCATAAGACAAAGTAAAACGAAGTAGCACTGTTTTGAGAAATACAAAACAAAGACAACCAGAAGCTATTGTAAAAGATAATCTCTCAATTCTCGATCCTGAATCAAACTGGAACCCCGCCTAACTAACTCTTCAGTCTAAAATAAAAAATAAAAAAATAAAAAAAAATAAAAAAAATCCCCATATCCATATGCTTCTTCTATCCATCAATTAGTTTTTCTTTTTTTTCTTTTTTTTTTTTCCTTTAATACCCGTGTGTGTGTGTATGCTAGACCCAATTAAAAAAAATAAAATAAAATAAAATAAAAAAAAAACATATCCAGAAATGGGGGGTTAGAAATTCAGAAGAAATCTTGAAAATTGATAATAATTGAGCAAAAGTTACCTCCTCCGAGAATCAGCGGTAACCCTTCGAAGATCATCTATGGAAGAAGAAGGCAAAATCCCAAGATTGATACGCCACTGCACGCCTCTGAGATGCGCGAATTGTCGGTTCTGCTCCACAGAGCTTGAAGACGACGATTCCGGCAATGCTGCCTCGATCGGAGCTTCCGTCATGGTTTTCCGGCAATTCTTCAAATACCCAGTTGCTGAAATTTCATATAATTGAAGAAAAACACAAGCTTTTGCAGCAATTTCCTCGAGCAGAAACTTGCACAATGTTGGAGCAGAGACAGAGGAAAACGCTAGAATTCAATTGAATCGAATAGCTTTTCAGAGAAAGAGTTTATGGGATTTGAAGAATGAGAATTTATGGGAGTTATGGAAGAAAGAAACAAACAAAAGGCGAAATTAAAGAAACAGAGAATGTTGTGTTTTTTTGGAAAACTGAGAATTACAGGCCTGGGGTGTCAATTTAACTAGGAACTAGGAAGGAAATTGAGACTAGAGAGAGAGAGAGAGAGACTCTTACGTCAACTTACAACAAACAAGCAAGCCTTCTCTTCTTACTTCATTGAAATTAAGAAATAGATAAACACAATTATTTCCTCTTTCTTTCTTTCTTTTTTTTAAGAGAGAGAATAAAAGAACAAAACAAAAAGTAAATAAATAAAAAGAAGGTTGGGAGCTATTTAGGAGTTCTTGAGATATTGGAAGGTGAGGTGAGTTGTCCTTTTCTACAAATACCTCCACATTTAACAAAAACCCTCTCTTTCTGGCTATTCCAACTTCCAAGAACTACTTCCCACCTTCTCCAAAAAAAAATAAAGTACTACTTCCCAATTTTATTTACCGCAACAACAAATAATTATATTAATTATTATAGTTTCTCTTTGTTAATTTTGTTTTTGCTATTAGACAATAGCATTTGATTTACAATCTCCAAATAACAAACTTCTTAATTCTATCTCGGCATTTTTTTGAGAATATTCAATTTTACTGCTCTTCTCTTACTTGTTAGGAGTTGTACATCATAATTCGGTTTTTTATTCTATGGTTTTAATTTTTTTTTTTTTTTTTTGTCTATTTATCAAGAAACATAGCTCTTGTAAAAGTTAAGACATGTATAGTCATTGTTATCTTAGAGATTAATACAATCATGACTCTACATGATAAAGGAAAATGATTGTGTACTCCCGGAGTACCATAAATGCGTACTCCCTCTTCTTACATAAATGGTGGATCACACTAATGAATTTAATTAGTGTGATCCACCATTTATGTGAGAGGAAGAAGTACGCATTTATGGTACTCCGGAAGTACCTAATAATTTTCTAATAAGAAACTAATGATTAGAGAACTTTTTTATACACCATTCATTTTATAGAAGATAAGATGTTTGAACGGTCTTATACATTGAGAGTATATAATATTCTCAAATCAAAATTTTGAAAAATGTATAAATTTAGTATGAGGTTATTATTATTATTATTATAAAGAAATATGATATACAGTGATCAAGAGTCTAATAGTTTAAGAGTTCAACTCACAATTATTTGGTGTCTTTAATGAAAACATACATAGTTCAAATTTTCCATCTCTCAACTATCAAATTATTGCTAACAATCTTCAACTAATATTTCATGGTATTTTCAATGGAAACATTCATTCTCAAATAAAAAGAGGTAAATCCTCATGGCACACAATTAAGATGAGAAACAGGAGTATAGAATCTTTTGTGTTCTTATTTTGTTGTAAACAAGTTTTTGATGGCCTGCTTGGGCACTACTTTTCCTAAACTAATTTATACTTAATTCTGAATTCTGTTCTAATTGAAATTCTCTTTTAACAAAATAATTATATTATAAATTGAGGAAAATTATAGAATACTCTGAAATTATAATAAATGTGTATCATTTCTTCTCACATTATATCATATATTATATAATAAAAGTTGGGCTTAGAAGCCGTGGCTGCGTCAAGTGGCTTCACCAAATTGCATAAATTTTGTTAGATTTAAAAAAAAAAGAAGAAGATATATATATATATATATATATATATATATATATATTTTTTTGTCCTTATCTTATTTTCCTATAATTTTTATGTTGATAAAAACTTTAATTTAATTACAATCCAAATTCTTCATCTAATCCTTTTATTATTAATTTATCTATAAGTTACTAAAAAACTTTATTGCAATCCAAATTCTTAATGTGATTTCATTTGAAGAGATTAGCAACCATATCCATGTACGTATGATTTGTTTTGAAGAGATTAACTTTGATGAATCTAGATTTAGATAGGTGTTGTTGATGAATTCTGTGTTTTTAAGTTCGATGATTTCTCAAGGAGAGAGAGAGAGAGAGAGAGACAGAGGTTAGACGTCATTTAGTAGTCTAACGTTAATAGGAGTTATTATTATTATTTTTTTTTATAATAAATTATCATTATTTACTTTCTTATAAAAAATCGTTTAATTTTATTTTTATTTTTTAAAACACCTCATGGATAGACACAAAATTATAATTATTCTTGTAGGGTCTTGGTTCGGGGCCCAGGCCCAACAGTTATGGGGTTCTGACCCAAAGAGTTCAAGACAATGAATTTGTAGAGAGTGGGTTACAGAACTAGGCCCTAACGAAGTGCGTGCTAGTTAACTTTGGGCCATACAACAATCAAAAATAAGAAAATCTCCTTCATGTCCATTAGATATACGGTCCAAGGAGACGTATGGGGTGTATCCCTGTCTCTGATCAAAGGCTATGGTTCTTTTCTTCTTCTTCTGTTCTAAGTTCCTCGTTTTTTCGGTCCCCTTCTTCATGGGGACTCCCCTCCCTTATATAGCCCCTTTGAGGTCATCAAAACCTTACACTTATTGATTATCTGGACCTTCACTTGAGTGCCTATCCCATCGGACATCTCTCCCATCTTTCTGTGAGTTGCAGTAGCCAAGATAACACTGTTCGCAAGTCCTCTCCACATTAATGCGGTCAGAAAAGTAGCTGTCATGCATTTAATGTGGCAGCTGTAGTCTCTCCACTGACATCCTACACTTTCTTCCCTTTTACGAGCTTGTGGGATTCATCCCTGCTACTAACACTCGTTGGGGTGAATCTTTATTATTGGCAGGGGGCGTGTTTGAGTCATATTTGGTACGTCCGAGGAGACATTTCTCCTCGGACCGCCTTTTAAACAAGTTTAGGCCCATAAGAATTGGGCTGAGAGCCCTTTTGGTACCCACACCTTCTCCTCGGACGTGGTCGAATTCTATATGGGACCCAAGGCCCATTGTACGTTCTGGGGACTTTACCCCTACAATTCTTATCAACTTTTGTCTATACATCTCTATCAATTTTTTAGATAAATACAAAAACATATTTGTTGTTACCTTTCCTTCACTCTTTTTGCTAAAATTGCACATATATTAGACTTCATTCTCTCAATTTCTTCTCCATAATTGTTATTTTCAATTTCTTCTTTGTAACTTTTTTTTTAATAGGAACTTATTTGTAACTTTGAGTTTAAGTGTTGATTTATATTTCTTTCTTTTTTATTCTTCATTTAAGTTACTTTTTTTTTTTTTATCTTTCTTTTCAATATGTCATTCAAGTTACTTTTTATTTGGTCATCCAAGTTACTTTTTTTTTTTTGTATTTTATTTAATTTTTCTTTGTAAGGCATTGATTTTATTGCATGTATTTTTTGATAGAGTTTATGATATCTATTTTACTTTTTTGAAGGTTTGGTATGGTATTTCACTGTGATTATCAATATGTATTTTAAGAGTTTTAATCAGTAACATGTATTCTTCCATGAATATAAATTAAAGAGAAATTTTTGAGAGAAAAATAAATAGTAAATTTGAAGAACCAAAGCTGGTTGACTATTTGAAGCCCACTTTGAACAAGTAAAATTAGTAACTTTTTTGTTGGGTTAAGATAATTAAACATTTTTATTATTTTTAAAAAATAATTTCAAAATTATATATAAGAAAAAAAAATCCTATTCATGATATAAACATATTTATCATAATATATATATATATATATATATATTACTTATTAAAAGAGTGCAATAAATATGTTTGTTTTAGAATGCGTAAGATGATTTATTCTTTTCTTTTTTTTTGTATATTATTTTTTGCCAATATTATGAAGCAAAATTTGTAAGCTTTGCTTCAAACTTACGTGGATTTGAATTTGTCATTTTTTTTTTTTTTGCAAAATTTGTCGTTATTTTAAATTTTTAGTAATTTAGATTGTTCTTAATTATTGTATTGAGGTTTTCACTTAAATATGATTTCAATTATTGTTTTGGATAGTTTTTAATTTTAAATTCAAGATTTTCTATTTAAATATATGTTGGAGATTAATTGAGCCTTAAAGCTATATATATATATATATATATAAATATATAAATGCATTTTATAATACCTTAGTTTTACACAACAACCATTCATTATATAACTTAAAAGTGAAATAGTGATTTATTTTTATTATCTATTCTATTATCTAATTTTAAGTTAATTAATACAGAAAAAACTATTTACATATGAATTTTAATTAAACCGTGCATCGCACGGGCATAATGCTAGTAAATAATAAGTCATATCTTGAATTTAATTAACTAATATTATAACAACTAGTTAAAAGGTTATACGGAACAATAAAGTTATCCAATCAATTTCTACTATAATATTATGAATTAGAACTGACTTCAGGTGATTTTGAACCATTGTTCAAATGATAGTCATATTTTATATTGCAAGTTGGATAGATACTATTATCAGATCACATTAACTTTTCATTTAACAAATCAACCAAGACTTTCTCAAAAAAAAAAAAAAAAACAAATCAACCAAGAAGCCATCCATACATATATTTTAGCGGGGGTCGTTGCAAAAAAATATGTAGTTGTTTTTAAAAAAATTTTAAATTCAATTTACCTTCTCCCAAAATAAATAAATAACTTACAGTATACTAAAAATAAGAGTAATTTATCAAAAATAATACTCCATTATCACAAACTTCAAAACGTGAGTATATACACTTTCTGAATACTGTATAAGATTTTTGTGTCAATTAGAGCAAAAAACCACCGAAAAAAAGAGAGGAGAACAACATTATTCTTTCCCCAGTACGGAGTCACCAAAATATTTTAGAATTTAATTACTTTGGATAAAATTATTACTAACTTTGTTAATTACTAAAAATAACTTTAACAGGAAACAATATGGCCTTACTAAACACAATGGCAATTTTTTTTTTTTTGAGAATCAAGACCAATCTTATTAATCTGCAAGACAGAGAAGATCAGCCATGTAAACAAGTTCTACGTCTGGTGGGACATCTTCCATCTAGACAGACAAAGGTGAAGAAAGAGGTGTCTATCTCGCAAGTGAGTGGGCTATCTTATTACAGGAACGACTTAAATGAGAGAATTTTAAGCCAGAAAAATATGAAGTTAGGAATAAAATGTCATTTGCTGTGTGGCTGTACTAGGCAAGAGATCGAGTTCCATTCTTCAAGGTCTGCATCAACATTGCCGAATCACCCTCCAAAACAACTCTATCAATCCCAATTTCCATTGCTAGCTCCAGTGCCCTCCTAGCAGCCAAAGTCTCAACCTCAACTACAGAGTAAGGTAAAGAAATCAACTGTGAAAGCAAGGCCATGACCAAACCCTCTGAGTTGAATGACCACACCAAGTCCTACTTTATCCTCCTTCACAAAAACAGCCCCATCAAAGTTAATTTTGTACCATGACGAATCAGGGGCTGTCCACTGTTAGTACATTTTAAATTAAATATGTTAAAACTCAAAATAACTGAAGATGAATAAAGAGATGAGTTATAATAAAAGTTGTTAAAGAAAGAGTTGTTAAAGAAAGAGTTACTTGTATGTAAGTTAGATTAATTAAGAGAAGTTTTCTAAATTAATAAATAACATATAGGTTATGTGAAGGGTTGGAAGACTATATATACGGCTATGCTATGGACTAATTTCATATCAAGAGTGAATGAAGAAAATAGTTAAAAGCAAAGTGTATTGTGTGAGAGAGTGAATTCTATAATATTCCTAAATACTTAAGAAATTTCGGGCCAAAGAAAGGTGTTCTTCTGGTGGAGCTTTGAGCTTGAACACTTTGTGCAGAAGTTGTTCTAGCCATACAACATTTGTTGGGCTGTTGTATCCTGGGGGAGACAAGTCAGAGAAGGTTTGCACCGGTTACAAAGTTTAGCCAACCAAGGGCTTGAATCTCCTTAAAGAGAGCGAGTGCCGCGCCTCAGTCCAAATAGTGTTGTGTAATTTTTCTCATTGAATTAATAATATTCAGAAGTACTATTCAGTTTCTCATTGTGTTATTTCCATTATTATTGTGTTTGCACCAACATCCACAAACCAACCCGAGTTGCAACTGCTGCACTACGGGTCTGATGAGGGGTTGTTGCTTCAAGCTTCCTTTCCACTACCTTCTCTAATAGTTGGCTGAGGGTGTAGGTAGATTTTCTCAATCTAAGATTATTCCTTTGATTCCAAAGATCCCAAACCACCAACCAAATAATTTAGGTTCATTTTTTTCCGCCAAAATCATGCCAAGGAGATCTGTAAAACAATTGGCTTGTCCCAATGAAACACGGATCCAATTTGGTTTCCCTCTCCACATATCATTGAGCTTGGGACAACCATATAATGCATGTAACACGTCTTCCTTGTGGCACTTGCACTGTTCACATCGATCCTCAGTGATTATTTTTCTTCGCATCAGATTGTCTTTAGTAGGTAGGGAGTTTTGGCAGGACCTCCATAGGAAGTTATGAATTTTGCCAGGAACATCAAGACCCCAAAGTGCTGTCCATAAAGGCTTCATTGTATTAGTATTAGAGGGGCCTGATTGTTGATGCAACACCTCATTTTGCAGAAATTTGTAACCTGATTTAACCGAGTAATCCCCATCTGGGGTAAACGGCCAAATCAAGACATCTTGCTGTTGCGATTTACACAGTGGAATTTTTCTAATTAAGTTGGCCTCAAACTCATAAAAAGAATGCTCCAAAATATCATCTTTCCAAATCCTCTGGTGTTGGTCATCAAACAGCTCATCTGCCTGCCCGTGTAAGATTGGGGATATAATCATGGGATTATTCTTCTCAAGAATCCATCTATCACCCCAAATTCTAACCGACTGCCTATCTCCAGTCCTCCATTGTGCTCCCTTCCTAATCATCTCCCTGCCACGAATAATGCTCTTCCAAGCATAGGAGGCAGTGCTTGGAGCCTTAGCTTGCATGATGGAGCAATCCGGGAAGAATTTTGGCTTGAACACCCTATAAAAATAGAGTGTTCATCATGCAATAATCTCCAAGTTTGTTTCGCCAAGAATGCATCATTGAACAAGGATAAATCCTTAAAGCCCATACCCCTTTGACTTTTTGGTTTGCACAACTCCTGCCACTTAATCCAATTGATTTTGCAGCTGTCTCCTCTTTGGCCCCAAAAGAACTTTTGAATAAGTGCCTCGATTTCATGACATAGAGTCCCCGGTAGCTTGAAACATGACATTGTATATGTAGGGAGTGTTTGGGCCACTGCTTTAATCAAGACTTCCCTTCCCATCTGTGATAGAAGCTTACCTTCCCATCCCTGCATCCTCTTCCACACCTGTTGCTTTATCTTTGCAAAGCTGTCCTTCTTGCTTCTGCCAATAAAAGAAGGTGACCCAAGGTAGCTCTCATATTGATGGATGACCGAGACACCAAGTATTTGCTTGATCACTTCTTGCATGTCTTGAGGTGTTGATTTGCTGAAGAAGAGGTTTGTTTTTGATCTATTTATTTTTCCCGAAGCTCCTTCATAGATCACCAACAAGTCCAGCAACTTTTGACATTCAGATTCCTTGGCTCTACAAAAAATTAGGCTATTGTCCGCAAACAAAAGATGAGTTATTCTAGGCCCGGATCTGCAAATAGACACCCCCCGAATCTCATCCTTACTTGCAGCTGAACTAATAATGCCATGTAATCCTTCAGTACACATCAGGAAGAGGTATAGAGATAGGGGATCTCCTTGGCGAAGACCTCTAGTGGGAACGATGTGTCCATGGGATTCCTCGTTGATCAAGACTGAATATGTGGCTAAGGTGATACACTCCATCATGAGTTTAACCCAACGATCATGAAAACCCATCTTTACCAATGCTTGCTGCATATACGCCCACTTAACTTTGTCGTAGGCTTTGCTCATGTCTAGTTTAAGAGCCATAAAGCCCATCTTGCTAGTGCAATGGTTTCTCATATAGTGGAGTGTCTCAAAAGCAACCAGTCTGTAATCAACATGTCTGACATGAAAGCACTCTGATGTTTTGAAATAAGCTGTGGCCTTATCTTTTTCAATCGGTTAGCCAAAACTTTAGCAAGAATTCTATATAATACATTGCTTAAACTGATTGGCCTATATTCAGAAATATATTTTGGAGATTTAACTTTAGGAATTAAAGTTATGAAAGAATGACCAAGGGAGGGAGGTAATGAACCTGAATTCAAGTACTCCAAAATGGCTTGAACTATGTCATCTCCAAGCAGGGACCAATAGCTTTGGTAAAACAATGGTGGCATGCTGTCCTGGTTAGGCGATTTGAGTGGTGTCATCTGTTTCAAAGCTATTTCAATCTCTTCTGAAGTGAATTCAGCAATAAGCAAGTCATTCATCTCAGCCGTTACCCGTTGTGGAATAAAATCCAAAACTGCCTCAAAGCCACTCGGATTGCTTGAAGTGAATAGTTGTTGGTAAAAATTCAGAATGGAGGCAAAAATCTGTGTGGGATTAGTGGTCCAGCTACCCAAATCATCAAACAAGCCATTGATATAGTTCCTCCTCTGCTGCGATGCCTTACTATGGAAGAAACGTGTATTTTTGTTGCCATCTTTCAGCCACAAAACCCGTGATCTTTGAGCCCACATCTTTGCCTCCTTGTCCATTAAAACAGTAATCTCCTTCTCAAGTTGCCACATACACTTAGGATAACACCCTTTGATTGCTTGCTTCTCAGCCTGCACAAGAAGTCTTCGTTTCTTCTCTAACTCACGCCTGACATTGCCGAAGTTTTTTCTACGCCATCTTTCTAATTCCTTCCCACACTTATCAACTTTTTTAATGTTCTTAGTGGCCTATGGCTCAGCACTGTCCTCCCTCTAAATCGCTTCAACTGTTCTGCTACAACCTGCATCAGACATCCACATACACTCAAAGCGAAATGGTTTTTCATATGACAGTCCATACCTTCCCGTGCAATCAAAAGAGGCTTATGGTCTGAAGTGGTGACATCAAGGTGGTGGACTTTAGTTCCAGGAAATAAAGAGAACCATTCATTTGTCGTTACAGCCCTATCAAGGCGTTCCCACACTGTATACTCGACAAAGTGCTTGTGCCAAGTGTATTGAGATCCAACAAATCTCAAGTCCATAAATTGGCATTCATCCAAAACATCTCTAAATGGTTGCATTTGGCTGTGAGGCCGAATCCTCCATCCCCTTTTCTCATTTTGCTTTGTAATTTCATTAAAGTCACCTGCACTTAGCCATTGTGATGGACCCCTATTTTTTAAGCTACATAGTTTAGCCCAAGCTTCATGTCTTTTTATGTATCCGGCTCTCCATAAAAACCCATAAACCTCCATTTATCCTCCTTGTTTTTGTTTATAGTAGTGTCAATATGATACTTGGAAAAAGTTTCAACCTCAAGATCAAAGTCTGCCTTCCAAAAAATTACTAACCCCCCCTCCCCTCGGTACCTCAATTTTTTTTTTGAAATCAATATGCCTTTGAACTAATTCTAACCTTACTTTGTTTGTCCATGTTTCGACTAAAAACACGACAAGGGGAGCTTGTGCTCGCACTAATTCTGCAAGCTGATCTTTTGTCTGCTGGTTCCCAAGCTCGCGGCAGTTCCAACATAAAAGACTCATGGCTTCTGGCAGGGTTGGGAACCAGCCTCCGCCAATATCATATTAATTTCATTGCCCATCTGAGAAAGAAATTTTCTTTTTTTCTGTAACTCAGATTGACCAGCTGTGTGTCAGGTGGTTCTTTTGGTTCCCAGTGCTTCCTCCATAACGACATTAGTTCCAACACAAGCTCTGGATATTCTTTTCCATGTGCCTTCACTACTTCCAGTAACATTTAGTGCATCGGGTATAACAGATAGGGGCAGGCGTGGTTGACCTGGAAGTGTATGAATTCTGCCCTTTTCCACATCAGCAGTTGAGAGAGAGTCCAAAATATTTTCCTTACCCGTGGCTTGGATATTTTTTCGGAAAAGATTCTAGTGTGGGATCAAAAATACCAATATCTCGGTCTATCTTCTATAATTTCTCCTCAAACAGCTCAGCATTTAAATTCTTTTGTTGCAAATTCAAAATTTTGAAAATATCCTCAGCTGTCATCACCTGATTAATGGGAATTGAATGTAATTCCCTCGGATTTTGCTCTTGAATATTCGGTGCAATAACAGCCTCTGCCGTGTACATAGCTCCTTCCTTTTCTGGCCTTATGATCTTCGGCGAAGGCCTTGTTTTCTGAACCACCACTGGAGGAGGTTTGCTTGTCCTTGATGTCGAAGCAGTAGCTGTACTCTGATTGCCACCTTGTTTGTTACTATAGAACCCAGGGACTGTAACCGTAGTTCGTCGTGAAGACGTAAACGGTGGTGCACGAACCCTAGGTCCAAATTGTTTTGCTTCAATTGGCAATGTACCTTCACTCTCTAACCATAGTTCACAGTCTCTGCCATTATGCATCAAACTCCCACACCAATAGCATAGGTTAGAAAGTCTTTCATACTTAAAAGACACCCATAACTCCTTACCAGTCTCCAACGATATCACTCAGCCTCTACACAAAGGCTGTGATATGTCCACCGTGACCCGTACCCTAATAAAACCATCACTCTCGACATCCATATCCTCATTTGGCTTAGTCACCGTGCCAAGAATTCCACATATCTTTTCTACCACTGCTCTTGTTCTGAAACGCACAGGGATGTTGTGTACTTGGATCCAGAAGGTAACCATATTAAATTTCATATCCACAACATCAATATCTTTGTCATATCGTTGTAAAACCATGAGGTGTTTGTCAAAACTCCATGGTTCCGCTGCTAGCATTTTGTTTATCTCCGTCTTGTTGTCAAATGTGAATAACACCACGTGATCTCCCTCTTTCCAAACCTTGAAACCATTCTTTGCTCTCCAAATGGGCGAGAAAGTTTTGGCAATAGCTTTAATATTGAGTGCCCGTTTGGTCAAGAATTTGGCTGCAAGAACATGTTCAATCATTGCCTCTTCTTTTGTGATTTGGAGGTTCGACCCTTCAACATCAGAGAGGGTTAAGTAGTTCCATGATTTTGTAAGATCCTCCATACGAGTGAAAGTAAAAAAAAAATAAAAAAAACTGTTTCCCAATCCCCAAAGAAAAGAAAACTCACAAAACCCCGAAAGTAAACCTATTACCTTGAGGTACGGCAACACCTTCAAAGAAGGGACGGCTATTCTACAACCTAGGAGAGCCAAACCTTTCACTAGCAAGGAGAAACTATATAAATACAATGGCAAAAATTTAGTCTTACATAAAATTTTTATATTTTTATACACTTCTACGCACAAAGGCAATTAAGTTTGTAAAGCTTGTGAACCTCAAAAAAAAAAAAAAAAAAAGTTTGTAAATGGCTAGAACACATAATTTGTACGTATATATATCATTTCATATCATATAATATATCATAAAAGTCGGGTTTAAAAGTCATGATTGCGTCAAATGACTTCACAAAATTGCAAAATTATTTTTAGATTTAAATATATATATATATATATATATATATTGTTCTTATCTTCTTATCCTATCATTTCTATGTGGATAAAAATCTTAATTGAATTATAATCCAAATTCTTCATCTAATAATCATTTTCTTATTATAATTTATAAGTTGATAAGTAATACACGTAAAACAAAAAAATTTGGCTTCACACTTCCACGTACAAATTAGACTAAACTTTTTGTTCATATAATTAACTTCTTCAATATTGTTGAGTGTGTGTGTGTGTGTATATAGAAATAATTCATAATGAATAACTACCATATAGTTCTTTTCTCTATTTTTCTCTTCTTCTACTTACAACCTTGCAGGTATGTATTTGTTTACTCTAATTTTTTTTCATCAAATTGAATAGGTTTTGTGTTTTTTTTTGTTTTGTCTTTTGTTTAACCTAATTTCCTTAAGTTTTATCCAATTAATATGGTTATGGTTTTAGAATCAATCATTAAAAATGCTTAGACATGATTTTTTTTTTTTTTTTGGTGTTTTATGACATGGAAAAATATTGTGGAGTGTGTGTGTATATATATATATATATATATATAAGATAATTCATAATAAATACTTACCATATGGTTTTTTTTTTCTCTATTCTTCTTTCTTCTACCTACAACCTTCTAGGTTTGTATTTATTTAATCTATTTTTTTTTCCATAAAATTGAATAGGTTTTGTGTATTTTTTGTCTTTTGTTTAACCTAGTTTCCTTAAGTTTTATCCAATTTATATGGTTATGGTTTGAGAATCAATCATTAAATATGCTTAAACATGATATTTTTTTATTTTGTGTTTTATGACATGGGTTTCAATCGTAATTTATCCCTTATGATTCAGCATAGTTTTAAAAATCGAATCGATTAAAGAGTTAGATTAGGAAGTAGTTCTTGGTTTTATGATTTGATTGGGGTCGGATCGATGGTTGAACTGATGACATTATAAATAAATAATTAATAATTTTTAAATTATAAAAATAAGCACTAATAAATTTTAAAATAAGTTTTTTTTTACCAATAATATTTAGTTAAAAAAAATTCTTTGACTTACTATTCACGTGACTTTTTGTTGACGGTGATCTTATAATAAAACCTAAAAGTAATAGTGAAAGTGTGTGGCTGTAGTTGATTCCAAAAAAAAAAAAAAAAACCATTAAAAAGTGTGTGGCTCTCTTTGCATTATTATTGTGCATCACTAGCAGAGGCAGCAAAAGGTTCCCAATACGCTGAAAAACCATGTTGGGGCTGTCTGTACTTTTTGTACTGTACAATCAAAATTCAAATGTAAATATCACGTCCGACTGTTAAAATTATAAAATTGAGGTAAACAAAGTATACAACGTTACAAGTTAACGTAGTAATAAATATAATAAGTGGGTTTCAACTATCAAATAAATGAATTTTGAATTGTTTATATATATTTGTGAGTGATAACACAGTAATTTGTAAGTTCTATGTAGTAAAATTTGTAATATTTTTAACATGATTCTATAATTTTTGGTTAATTTTATAAGGAAAAAGTTAATAAATGCCCTAAGGGTATTGTTAGTGAATTGTTTTGAGAAACATTTTATGAGAAAAAAAAAGGGTTAATTACAAAATTGGTCCCTATCCTTTACATTATATGTCAATTTGGTCTTTAACCTTTCAATTATGTCAATTTGGTCTCTAACATTTTCTGTGTCGCATCAATTTAATCTCTACTATTATCTTTTGGATGGAAAAAGCTACTATGTCAAATGGAATAATAAAAAATTATTTTTTATGCCACATCAACTTTCAATTGTATCACTATGTTAGATTAAAAAAAAAAAATTAAAATGCTTGAGACTAGTGAACACGTTAGAGCACCAGCATTCGAGGATGCACAAAAAAAAAAAAAAAAAAAACTTATTTTGCATCCTCAAACACTACTTTATCTATTTTACCAATTCATTTTACAATTCACCCTACATTCCAGTTTTTATTTTTACATACATCCCAATAAAATAATACTAACCCCTGAGCATGTGTTCACGCACATGCTCAGAGGCTCTTCTATTTTTTAAATAAACATTAATAATTTACATTTATTATAATTTGAGATTTCTACTTTTTCCAATCACAAAAAAAAAAAAAAAAAAAAAAAACCTAAAGAGTAATGAGATTTTTTTTTTAATTGAAAAAAATTAAGGACAGAAGAAACAAATACATTGTGATAAAGTAAAAAAAAAAAAAATGAATACGTGAGGTGAGTTTTGTAAATTGGAGGAGTTTTAAAACTAACAAAAAAGTAATCCTATTTTGTAGGAAGTTAGTAAGTAAAAGTAGAAATTTAAATCAACGTAAAAGTAGGAATTTATTAGAAGCAGAAAGACATTTCAACGTAGAAATAGGAATTTACTATTTTTGTTAACTTACTATTTTAACCCCATTTTTAAGTTTAAGGTAAGGGTATTTTTTATAGTAAAAAAAACAATAACTAACTTTCTTTTTTCAATTTACTATATTAACCCAATTTTTAAGTTATTGGTTAATTAATTTAGGGGTATTTCTAACAGGAAAAAAAAGCAATAATTAATTTTCTAAATCCTCTTAATATATAGAAGAAATAAACTACCTAATAAAATAATAAAAAATATTTTTATCTTTATCGTTCCTCCTAGAATCTTTTTCTCTTCACACATAGCCACAAGATAATTTTTTTTTTTTTCTTACAACCTATGAATAGTAAGGTTGCATCTATATATATATATATATATATATATATATGCAACCTTAGTACCTTACTATTCACAGGTTGCAAATTTTTTTAAATATACAAACTTGGACAAAGTGGGTTTTTGCTCTCTTGGGTTGTAAAATAGAATTGGAGAATGTTTATACCCCCAAATTCCCAATTCTAATGCTCTTAGGGATAGAGGAGAGGAGTTCAGATTTTGCATGGTAAATAATGGCAGAGGACAAAGAAGACGCAGAAGAAGGATTCCAATATCAGAATCCTAACTCTAATAAGAAGAACAACAACAAAGAATCCAAAGGAAAGTCATGCAAGAGACGTCTCTACTAATCGTCTTTGCAAAGATCCAAATTCACCTGCGTTGGCCTCCCCAGAACCCATCTCTCTATAATCCTTTTTTTTCATTGATTCTTATGATGCTTATGGGTTTGTTTGGTTGCCGAGAAAATCCAGGAAAAGGAAAGAAAATTCTGGGTTTTTTGTTTTGTGCTGTGTTTGTTCACTCAGTTCCATTTTTTTTTTTTTTTTTATGGGTTTTTGCATTTGGATTAGAAGAGTAAATGTTGTTATTTTGATTTGATTGTTGTGGTTGTTTGGGTATTTGCCTGGCAACTAAAGAGTGAAAATAGGGATTGGTTGTGATGATTTTGATATCCTTAGCATAAGACGATTTCATGTGGTGGGCTGATGTAAAGTTTTTTTTTTTTTTTTTTTTTTTTTTTTTTAATGTAATACATACTGTTACTTGAACGTTAATGACCATTAGTTGGATCCAACGTTGTAATTTATGTAGAAATGGCTGGAATGTTAAGGGAGTTTAGGGATTTTAGACTCACACGTCAACGTTTTAATTTGGATTAAAAAATAAAAACCTGATGTGGTGGTACAGTTAGCATTTTATGTGGTATGAAAAATATTTTTTTATTATTCTGTTTGACAAATCAGTTTTTTCTATCAATTGGCATTAGATGCAGGGACTAAATTGACACCACACTGAAAAAATTAGGGACTCACAATTGAAAAGTTATGGACCAAATTGACATATAATGTAAAGAATAGAGACTAACTTTGTACTTTACTAAAAAAAAAAAGCAATTAATATAAAAACTTTTTTAAAATAATTTATAAATAATTGCTTTAAGGCATCCCTTAATTTGACCAAATTTATAATAAGGTAAGGTTTTTTTCTAAAAGTGGTAGAACTTTTTTTTTTAAAGTGGATTTTAGGTCATTGCAAACAAAAACTTATTAGTATTTTGATCTGATAATAAAAAACCATTATCATTAAGCGAACGTCATATACTAAAAACAAATATTATATTTATGTATAAAAAAAATTATATTATTACATTGTATTATTCTTGTAAAGTGTACATTATAGTTAAAAAGAATTGTTCACTTTTCTTTTAATTGTGTATAATTTACGTTGTACTATTCATGTAAACAAATAATTGTCCAAAATATTTATGATAAACCCATCGAAGGCATTAATTGAAATTTTCTCTACCTTATAAAATTTAAATAAAAACTAATCAGGTACCGTACCGGTGAAAATTCCACTAATAATATTCGTCGGCATATCTTGACCTGACGTGGCAAGGACGTGTCTTTCTCTTTCCAATAATTTGTACTCATCTAAAAGCAACGCATCACGTATTTATCCCACGTTTTCTATATTTTTACTTGCATTTGCATGGCTTGTTCAAACTACTTCAAAGCCCATTAACTTTAAAAATAACCAATCACTAACCACGCAATGTACTAGAATAGCTATGAGATGAGTTTCAGAAGAAAAATAGCAATGTTGTTTTATTTATTAGTTTTTTGTGGGAATGAATAAGAGATATAATGTTATGTTTCTAATTTAGTTTGTGTTGTGTACAAGATAAATTGTAAAATATGGGTCCGTTTAGATTGAACTTATTGTTGCTGAAATTGAAAACTGAAAACACTGTAGCAAAATAATTTTTAAATGTGTAAATAGTACTGTGAGACCCATTTTTAATATTTTTTAATACGTGAACAATGTATGCACGATACATGAACAGTGCATACACGGTTCATAAAAGCAAAATTTGTCTCCCAAAGTCAACAAATGCGGGCCAAAAAAAAAAAAGAAAAAAAAGAAGGAAAACGTAGAACTTTGAAAACGCAGACGCTGGATTCATTTCAATCCAAACGCTCATTATATATCAAAAGGTGCCTATTGAAATGTTATAACTATTCAAATTGGATATACCAAAATGTGTTATTGAACGAAAATGTGTTTATTGACTGAAGAAGTGTCTATTGACGAAAAGTTACTTATTGAATGAAAATGTGCCTATTGACCAAAAAGACGCATGTTGAAAGGTCATAATCCTTTAGGTATAAATAGTAGTTTATATTTATTTGGTAACTTCTTTTCTTTCATTTTTCTTAGAAACTTAAGAAAATTGTGAATATTCTCCAAAATTGCTATTTGTAAGTTAGTTAGTTAGTTAGTTAGTTTTTTTTTTTTTTGGGGGGGGGGGGGGGGGGAGGGTTAAAAAAAATTGGAAAGGTTCAGGAATCAAACCACACCAACAAACAAGAGTAGCAACAATAATACCAAACAATTTCTTCATTAATTTGATAACTTCTTTTCAACTTTCTCTCTTTCACCTTTCTTAACTTCTTCATTTGGCAATTGCCCCCTGACCCTGCCCAAATAGTGACAAATAATTTTCTAAGTATGAATAAAGACCAACGGATAGCATCAAAGATATTAAATTGTATTAAATGTAATCAGTACCTACTGAAAAAGAATTATAAAAATTGCTTCTTTGTATTCCATAATCGATAGAAAAGCATTTTTTTATTAAAAAAAAATCAAGCCACATGCCCATATACCATTCACTTAACCCCTGGAACTTGTCACTATAACCATAATTTCCTATTCAAGCTTGATATTGATATATCATTCACTTCTTTCTTTTTACTTCAATTTTCTTTTACAATTTTTACGTATTTTTCTTCTGAATGACAGTTTTTTATTGTAACATATGCATCTTATATGAAACAATGAGTAGATATTGAAATCTAATGAAAAAATAATAAGGCACAAATTGAAACTTAACAGAAAAAAGAAAAATCACAATTGTTCGGAGTTTTAAAGCATATATGTAGCATTAATTTATGTAGCCAATAAACAATATATGTACAAATCTTTGTGTGAATGTATGAGAGAAATAAAGTAAAACTTACCGACCAAATGAATACAGAATGGTTGATATAAAATTGACCAAGATAAAATGATGAACAGCACATAGAAGAAGCACTACAATCTTCGTGGATGACGAATGAAACACACACACACACACACACACACACACACACACTCTCTCTCTCTCTCTCTCTCTCTCTCTCTCTCTCTCTCTCTTTGTGTGTGTGTGTGTGTGTGTGTGAAGACTCTTATGAATGAATGAAAAACTAACTTTTTAAAATGAAATGAGGGATGTCTATTTATAGGCACACTGGCACTGGTTCGAAATAGGTGTAATTGTGAATAGACATATTGAAAAGACACAGTTGTTCGGTGCTTTAAAATGTAAATGTGGCCAGTGGCGACGTCACGTTATGGTCAGGGTGTTCCCAGGAACACCCTGACCTTAAAAAAAAAAAAAAAATTATATATAATAATTAAATTTTTTTTATTTGTTTACCCTTAAAAAAAATTAGGAACACCCTCAAAAAAAAAAAAATTTATTTGTTCTACTTTCAAGCAAAAAAAAAAAAAAAAATTGTAATAGAGCAAACGGCAAGCCCACGAATTCTCAAAAAAAAAAAAAAAAATAAAAATAAGCCCAACATCAAGCCCACGGCAAGCCAACAGTAGCAACCCATGGATTCTCAAAAAAAAAAAAAAAAAAAAAAAAACCAAACCCCAATATAGAGCAAATCACTAAATCAGAAACCTCAAATCCCTAAATCAGAAATCACTAAAGGCTAAAGCAAACCCTAAGCTCCCAAAATCTCCTTCACAGTCCCACTAAGATCCTTCGCCATAAACCTAGGCTTTATCACCTTAGCGATCTCGATGACATCATCGAGCAAGATGTTACTGTTGTGCTTGATGTTCTTTGTCTTCTTCCGGTCGCGCTTCGGCTCCTTCAGCGCCTTGATGACCAGTGCGGTGGTGAAGGGCACCACGGACACCTTGGCCTGACGGTTTTGGATCGTTAGCTTGACCGTTACGCAGACGCCCTTCCAATCCTTGGCGGTTTCCTTGGCTATGTCTTCTTCGATCTTCTTTGGGGGGAGACCCAGTGGACCGATCGTCGCTCTGACCTCACCTCTGGTGACTCGGACGTACACGTCCACCACCTGTGAGGGATCGAGCTTTGGAGGCATCTTTTGGGTCTTTGGTGGTGGAGCTTAGGGTTTAAGGAGCTTGTAAGAAATAGCTATGGGGGCCCTGTGAAAGTGAGTCGGAGAAACTGTGAGGTATTTCATTTTTCTAACTTTTCTCTCTTTGTCTCTCTGACTCTCTCTTAATCTCTCAATCTCTCTCTCTTTTTATATGAAATCACTGAAAAGAAATGAATGAGAGTCTCTCTCTCTTTGTTCTTTAAGACTAACTTTTATCTGTGATTGGCTGAAACTTTAACTTTATTAATATTTTGCTTGGCTTTTGACTTTTTGAATTTGGCTTTATCTTATCCGTTGGTGTTGGTATGATATTAATTGTCTTTTAGTGTAATGTGTATTGTGATTTGTGATTGTGAAATTTTCTGATTGGCAACTGGCTCTTGTGATTGGGGGTATCAAGCATGAGGCTTGTCTGTTGAGTGGGATATTTGAATTGAGGGAAGTAAATGCACATGAGATGAGATGTGTGCTAGTGCAACTAATAAACAATAATTTAGTTAACTAATAATTAATTGGGAAAAGCAACTAATAAACAATAATTAATAATTTAATTAATCAATACATTATAAAAAACAAACAAATTAAATTATGTTAGGCTAAACAACAATTAATAATTTTATAATTAATGAAATAACAATATAACAAATTATAGTTTATAAAAGACAAACAAATTAATGAAACAACTAAATAATAATAATTAATAATTAATGATTAATAATTTTATTAATATTTCAAATGAATTTATAGTTTATTATTTAGTCTTTTGCTACCCGGGGAAAAATTCTTGGGAACTTATAGGAACACCCTGGGAAAAATTCCTAGAGTCGCCACTGAATTGTGGCTGTAATTTATGTAGCGACGTGACACAATGAGGAGCGGTCAACAAAAAGTCAAACGTTTCGACTATTAGTTATTACATAGACGCGTGCTTAGAAGCTAGTTAGATTGTTATATTAGTTTGTAAAGATCATCTGGGTGATTAGTGTATTCATACTTGCAGTATAGATTGTTATATTAGTTTGTATTAGAATACTTGCCAAAAAAAAATTTGTATGTCCATATCTAGTACCAGTAAGTGAATCTTTGTTCGAGTAGAGAAGCAATTCAGACAAACATTAGATGCTCACAGAGTATGGGGCTAAGCTAGTAAGCTCAGACATCAATACATAATGCAGCAATTACATCGCTATAGTCACAAACAAAATTGGCTTCTGCTCTTTTCGAGCAAAATAAATAGCATTCTACCCATTTTCCCAAACTAATTAGGGAAATATCTCTCTTTTGAAAATCGACTTTTTCAAAATCGAGTTAAATCCTATAGTGACGTTTTTAAGGACCTATAGTGGCTTTTTTTAACTCAAGCTCCATGAAATTGAGTTATAGGTAAAAAAATTGCATGTAACTCGACTTCATGGGAATCGAGTTACAAAACGCCATTATAGGTCATTAAAATGTCACTATAGGCTTCTTAAAACGTCACTATAGGGCTTCAGAATTTTTTTTTTTTTTTTTTTTTTAACTCGATTTTGAGAAAGTCGATTTTCAAAAGAGGGGCAGTTCTCTACTTAGTTTGAGAAAAAGGGGTAGAATGCTATCTATTTTGCCCGAAAAGGGTAGAGGCCAATTTTGTCCCTATAGTCACAATCATTGAAGCAATTTTTAGTGGTTCTTCCATATGTGAAATTCTAGCACAAAAAAGAATAATGATACATAATTCTTCAAGAAATTAACTAACATTTTGACAATATCAATGGAGTAGACGAAGAAAACTTAGCATATTGTTTCTAAAACAAAGGAAAAGGCAATGATTAAACAAAAAAAGAACAATAATAATATAAAATCTGGCTATCTAGAAGTGTAATCAGTTTAGTCAAAATCCTAAGCTAAACGCCCATGCTACAATGCATTTCCATTGCTGTACAATCTACTCTGTATTGCAATTCACAGTAGCAAGGATAAACATCACGTGTAAATATTTATGTAAAATGTAAATATTACTTAAATTCATTGAAAAATACATACCTCCTGTCCTGAGCAATACCCCTACCCGCTTCACACTTTGAAAGCCCTTTCCACAATTGTCAAAATCGAAAATGAATTTAATATAGAGGTTGGGTGATAAGTGTTGTGTTTTTGGTTAACCGCTTTGTAGTTTGTAGTGGATTTTTTGAATAACCATAAAGTAGTGGCTAATCTTGGGAGAGTTTGTCTTAGATTTTAGGCAATGTTTTAGAGATGTATTTTAATTGGATTGTCCTTTAGTTTTGTTTTTACTTAAAGCTAGGATATAGAACCAACGAAATGTCTATCCCAACAAGAGAAGCCCTATAAATAGTAGTGTGGACACTCGATTTTGCACCCATAATTTAATCAAGGAAGCTGGCTAGAGTGATCATTCATATACCCGAAAAAATCATAGTTACATCACATGCATTAATCCATTCATTGCATATTATAAAAATGATCTTGAGATTCTAACGGTTGCGGCGGTATCCCGATTTCTAAATTGGACCATCAAATTGAAAATCGCATGATCAAGTTTGCACGGTCTACATGCATTTTGTTTGGGTGAAACCAACCACACATGATTAATTTAAATTAATTTTGATTGGTTAGACAATTAAAATTAATTAAATAATTTTGTGATTTTTTAGTTAGTGTCAAAAATAGACTTGCTTGCATGGGAATAAAGTGAATAATCCGATTACAATGAAATTGTGGATAATCAAGACTTTTTGGAGTATTTATCTACAAGATAATCATTACCGTAAAGACCTGAATCACTAGAAAAGGGGTTTAATTTTTAGAATACAGATTAAAAACGTGTCTAAGTGCAAGTCTTGACTCAAAAAACCTAAAAAAAGGAGTCTAAAGTGGACCGAAACTCAAACGCGGGTCCAACACCCAAGAGGGCCATTCGACACTTTTCAAGTACCGATTAGCACAAATTCGAGGCCTGGCTCGAGGATTTCTGGATTGAGATAAACCGTACATTTTTTTATTTTATTTTTTAGAGATAAGAACGCGTCCTAGTTCGTATTTTGATCATTCACCTAATTTTTCAAAGCATTCCAACCTCTATAAATAGAGGATGCCTCTCAAAATTTAGCACACTTTTTCACGCTTTCTGGCCCCCTTCTTTCTGGCTCTTCTCTTCTTTTCAATTCCCCTTTACGTTAAAGACGTTCTTGAGGTTCTTGCCTTAGTAATTTCTTTTTTGTAAGCGAAATATTTTAGGCTTCAAAGAGTTGAATAAGTTTCTTTGAATCCTAAAATATCCTTTCACTAAGAAGAGTACGCTCATGCAAGAGGTAGTCTATTCTTTTCTTTTTCTAGTTTTCTCTATTAATTTTGTTTAATGATGCATGTTTGATTACTTCTAATTCTTGATATAATTGCCATGTTTTGTTTAAAATTTTTCTTTAAATATGTTTTTAGATGATTTTTTTTATTTTTTTAATTTGTGATTTCTCTCACTTGAATCTCAAAGTATGCTAATTGTCAAAGATCTCTTTAAACCTAAAACTGATCTGTATTTTTATTAAATACAGATTTGATTTTTTTAACATATAAAAATTGATCTGTATTTTCATTAAATACAAATTTGATTTTTAACACATAAAACAGATCTGTATTTTCATCAAATACAGATCTAATTTTTTTTAACACATAAAACTGATCTGTATTTTTATTAAATACAAATTTGATGTTTTTTAACACGTAAAATTTGATCTGTAGTTTTATTAAATACAGATCTGATTTCTTTAACACGTAAAACTGATTTGTATTTTCATTAAATATAGATCTGATTTTTTTTAACACACAATACTGATTTGTATTTTTATTAAATACAGATCTGATTTTTTTTCAAGATTCAAAATTGATCTATATTTTCATTAAATACAGATCTGATTTTTTTAGAAAAAGTCTTCTTTGACACAAAATTGCAGATTTTGGAATTTAAAAGAAGAAATTAAAAATTAGGTTGAAGTCTTTTCTTTTTCTTAATATGTGATGCATGTAAAATAATTTATCTTATGAGTGTGAATCCTTTTTCAAAAAGTTTTAATGTTATGTCCAACAACGGATCTGATTTTTTTATACAAACCCAAAAATAATTTTTCTTAACTATTCAAAACGGATATGATTTCTCTTGATAAAATCAATTTTTTTTTAAAAAAAAAATCTACACAAAAAAGATCTGATCTTTCATTACAAATCTTAATTTTTTTATTCACAAAACAGATCTGAATTTTTCTTTAAAAAAAGGGATACATTCATAAGATAAATTTACTTGAGTTAGTTTTGGTCAAATGTTTGTCAACATATCATTCACAGCATGCAAAAAAGAGTATATTGGTCATTAGAGTCGAGAAGAACAGATTTTGTCTGGGCGGAATGGGTGCCTAACACCTTCCCATTCCGTAACCTAGCCTTTGGACTTAGGTTTTTGGATAGGTAGATTAGTGTCTTATTTTTATTTTTTTAAATTTTTGGTCGATTGTAACTAGGAACAAAAGTGTTGTATTCTTTTACATAGATTGTAACTAGGATCCAAAGTGTTGTAAGGTTTAGTTTACCAAAATTGTTGAAAGTTCAAAAATGTGTAAAAACACCCTTGAACGTTTAGACCCCCAAATTGCAACTTAACCAATTTAAGCAATATGTCAAACAACTAGTGTGCGGAAACATAACATATGCTATAATATGAAATTGGTTAAAAACTATCTAAGCCAACACAAAATAAAATCCACAGCAGATAATAAAAAGGCAAAGATAGAGAGGAAGGAAGATGCAAACACAAAGACAACACGCGATGTGTTATCGAAGAGGAAATCGAAGCCCTTGGCGTAAAACCTCTCCGCCGCCCTCCAAGCGGTAAACAATCCACTAGAAAATACAATTGGGATACATGGACAGCAATAGACCCTCCAAGCCTAATCTACCCAGTGCACCTAAGCCCTTCAAGCTTCTTGCTCCAACGAGGTTGCGCCGAACCTTTTTCTTTTCTAGCTTCCCGGATTCCGCTACTAGACCGTAGCATCAACCAATGAAGATTGGTTCCTTCCTAACTGCTTCCCAGAAATCCAAACAACCGTCTCACAGTGATGATGATGGTGAGAACCATGTTTGGTATAATGCCTCTCAAGGATTTGACAATGGAGAGGAAGAGAGTTGAGGAATTTGGAGAGACTCTAAGGTATAGATTGTGGGTGAATCAATCTTGTTTTTCTTTAGGGTTTCTCTCTCAAAATTCTCTTTGGAAGCTCTCTTTCAATCGTGGGTAAAAGGGGTATTTATACTGAAGTAGGAGAGGAATGTGAAACGTCAGGTTTAACAAAACAGGGGTGGCTCGCGGCTTGGCCTCGCGGCTTGACTAAGTCGCGAGATCCAGTCGCGAGATAACCGTATGGCCAGTTGTCCTGTTTTGTCTTGTAGTGCTCCAGCTTGCATGACTGTTCACCTTCCAGCATGCTTGGCACGTGTGCTGCGTCTGGCGGCTTGCAGCCGCGAGTCACCCGCGAGTCCCAGCCGCGAGTCTCTGTTTTCTTGTACACTCTTGAGCAATCTTCACTCTATCTCACTCACTACCCTTACATCAAACCCACCTAAATACAGGGTTACTAAATGCTGAATTACAAACAAATTTGGCACGGAATAAAGCCAATTAGATGGTTGAATAAATTCAATCTTACAATCTCCCCCTTTGGCTATTCCGTGACAAAACCCTAAAACAGACTCTAGACTTAACATGTGAGTTGGGAACAGTTGAACAAAACTCACTCACACCTAACTCTAGAAGCTGTGAAGCACTTGAATCATATGAACATAATACTCCTGAAACACAACAATACACCATGATCATTGTAAAGTAGAAAATCGTAAAATGCATATGAAACAGGCAATATGTGATCAAGCAAAGATGGAGTTAAGAAACAAACCATGGCTTGATCAACCAAATGAACACCACAAGGTAGTGATCACAGTGCTCATTCACACTTGGAATGAACACAATGACATACAAGTTAACAAGCACAAGGCAAGACACTTGTATGTTCAACACTCAACCAATGCATAGTACACAAGGTATATGCATCTAGGAACAATCTTACAAGGGCACAAGAGTGACAGTACATAAACCAAAATGTAGGACATTTAGATTAAAGTACTGATTTCAACATAGCATAAAGGCTGCATTAAGCAAGATACATACCATAAAGCCTACAGACTATGCATAAAACATTAACCCTAAAAGCTTACAAAAGCACATGGGTACAAACAAAACATCCTGAATAGCATCATCAAAATATATTAAAGATTAAACCAAGAGTATAGGTTAGGAGTTAAAAACAACTATACACCAAAAACACAGTGTCTCAAACCCTTAAAAAAAACACAAAATACCCAAAACATAAGCATATATAAACAAAGTTTCTGATTTTGATAACTTTGACAACTCCCCCTCAACACATTACTCCCCCTTAAGATTTGCTTTTCTACTTTTCATCATCAATGACATCTCCCCCTTTTTGACCGGAATGGCCAAAGGGTCACTGTTCATGCTGAGTGGTGAAGCTGTCAAGTTTTGCAGACAATACATCAATCTGGTCCTGCATGGCTCTCATCCTGTCAGAGTGCTCAGTCTGGACTTCTCTGATCCCATCAAGTCGTTCCAGAATGATTTGGAAAGCATCTGGAGGTGTATCTGAAGAAGTTAATGCTCTAGACCTTTTGCCACTCCTATCCTTGTAATTGATAAATTCCTCATCTTCTAATCCTTCAAGCCCTAGCACATCATCTATGACATGTGCATCCAAAATGAATTCTTTACCTCTAACCCAGCAACTTAACTCATTCTCCTTTATCACAGCATTTGAATAAAATTCCCTAATAAGGGGTTCACACACTACAGGGAAATCACCCAGAAGCTTTTCCCATCCTCTTCCTTCAAAACAGCTGAGGATAAAGGTTTGTCTTAAGTCCTCCAAATCTACAAATCTTTCTTGAATAATTCATGCTTTCAAAAAGTTATCCTTGTATCTTTCAAAGTGATGAACTGACCTAAACAGTTTAGAATCCATTTTCAATCTTTTGTCAGCCTTCTTTGCAGGAGTTTTCTTTGCAGGAGTTTTCTTCTTCGGAGGTGAGGGAGCCATTTGTGAACAATCAGAAGAGGCCACAACAGCATAGAACAATATATGTGCAGAACTAGTCAGTACCATGTAATTAACAAAGAGATTTCATCTATACAAATGAACTTGGAACATTTAAACATAAGCTACTTAGATCAATCACATGGATAAACAAGCCTAAGATAGGAAACACATATAAAATCATCAGATATAGAAACTATCCTAAAGGCAGATATTTGTCAATGAGACAGATAATGGAAAATGATATGGCTCATAAACAGCATTGTGAAACTAACAAATGCACCCAATGGATTTACACAATAGAGCATGCACATTCAGCACAGTAAAACTCACAACCTCAAACGGAACAATTTGAAACACCTCAACAGCTTAAGTTCAAATAATTAAAAGAAACACTTAGTGAAGCACAGGATGAAGAGCAAAAAGGAAACAACTAAGACCAAATCAATTTCTAGCAACAGTATCTGCAGGCTAAGTATGAACAAAGAGCAATATCCAAAACACAAACCCATCTCTAAAACACAAACAGATGCGAAAAATCAAAGGGAAAAACACAAAATCAAGTAGAAATGAGTTCAAAACTGAAAACCCATACCTGAGACTTGAAGGATTTGAGCAGAAAAAATGCAACAATGGAGATTGGAGATGGGAGCACGGAGTGTTTAGGAGGGAGATAGTTTAGAGAGAAGATGAACAGTCACAAATGTTCGAGGGAAAATTGAAAAAGATTTAAAAACTGCTCCTATTTCTGCCAAACACGCGTTTTTCGCGACTTGATTAAGTCGCCCCACAGTCGCTAGTTCAAGCCGCCAAAACACTCAAGGACAAAAATTTGAAAAATTTTTCTAAGTGTTTTTCGCGACTGGAAGGTCTACCCGCAAGTGAGTTGCGAGCTGAGCCGCGAAAATCTCTGAGTAACCCTCGCGACTGGACCTTCCACTAGCGAACAAGTCGCCAAAAATGACCCGCGAGGACGCGACTGAGGCTCGCGACTTGACATACCCGCGACTGAGCCGCCAAAACAGGGCAAAATTGGATTTTTGAAATTTTCAGATTTTTCAAACAAAATACTTTCCAAAAAAACCTAAAACACTCAAAAATCTTTTTGTGCTAGATTTAACAAAGATTGAGCAAGTGAAAACACATTTCATCAAGTACAATCACACAAATGAATATGGCATTTATTGAACATAAACTTGTGTGTTGTGTGTGGATATCAACAATGAGATAGTCCTTAGTCTAATGTGAAGCTTCAATGATCAATTCAACCAAGACATACACAATTAGCACTAGATCATGTGACCCATCTCAATTATAGAAATATGTATATATGACCTCCCACAAAACTTGATAACATAACTTGGAGCTTTACATTTGACTCCACTTTTAATCATAACATTTGATCTTTTTGATCTTTTGAGGCAATCACCTCTCATTGTGAGAGTGATATTTGACATTTCACTTTAATGAACAAGCCTTTGGCTTTTTGAATAAACATTTTCTTTAATATAAAGTCGCTTACCCTTTTTCCTAGTCGAATACTAGAATGTGCGATAGGTTTTTGCAGCTCAATATCTCTTTTCATTTGGAGATTTACATTTAGTGAGCTCTTTTTAGCAAAACAAAAAATAAAGAGTAGGAAGATATATAGACACAAGTCTATGCATGTCTCAAGATCAACATAACCATTCACTAATCATTCATGACAAGTTTGAAGATCTATTTACAACAATCACATAGATTTCAAGATTTTTCCCACAGTGATATGAGTGCATGAAAACAAGCAATGCTCGAAAATGCACAAAGCCATTAGCACAAAGGTACAAGGCAAAACAAGTTTTGAGACAAAAACTCAACAAAGTCAATCAAGCTTTTTGATTTTCTAATTTTTATGTGATTTTTGGATTTTTGACACAAGAAACAAAAAGATTGATAAGACAAAATTAAAAATATGCACAAGTAGACAAACAAACAACCAACAGCAAAAATAGCAAGCAAAACAAACTAACATTGTCACAAAGCATAGGAAGTATTAATGCATGGATATGTTGTAATGCTTATGCATGAGTACCATTTTTCACCCACACGTCACTTGCGTTTGGGGTGATTTCCTTATAGGATTGGGTACGGGAGTTAGGACTTTCAAACCTTCGTGAGAAGCTTTCCAAGCAGTTGGTGAATGCACCAATCATCTTCATCACGTTCATCATTCCGGGATCACCATTCTGATCTCTAGATTGATCACCTGCCCAAATTCTTCTATCATTTCTAGGTCCTCCTGACCTTTGGGGAGTTGCACTATTCTTTGCTCTCAGCTTTTGACAATTTGGTCGAGTATGCCCTTAAAGTCCGCAATAATGACACACATAAGTCGCTCTAGGACTTCTTTGTGGTCGTGGGCGTGACTTGGCACGAGATTCAGACTTGCCCACAGATTGATTACGGGGGTTCAGCATCCGTTGGTTCACCACATTCTTCTTCTCCTCCACCTTGAGCTTCTCATCAGTAAGGTCAGCTACAACTGTATCTTTGGCCTTTACAAACTTCACTTCTTTAGTGACATTTCCAGATGAACTACCTCCTCCGGTATATCCCAATCCAGATTTGTCTAAAAAGCTCTTTTGAGATGAGATAACATCATCTAGCTTCTTGGTGGTGACCCTCTCTACTTTAGCATTTGCTTGCACAACCTCATTCTCAAGAAATCTTACTTTTGTGTAAGTTTCGGACAACTCACCATTCAATGTTTCTATCTCACATTTGGCCTCCTTATATCGGATTAGGAGACTTTTGTAGTCCTCCTCAACCTTCTTCATTTTTCTCACAGCAGCCTTGGCCACCTTTGTGTACTCACCCGACTTCTCCAAGAGTGAGTTATAATTCTCTTGAAGATTTGCTGTGCTTTCATCTTCTTCAGCATCTGATTCTTCAACAATTCCTAGTGATTCATCATCACTATGTTCTCCAAGGTCTCGTACAAGCAGATTCAACTCATCTGAGGACTCAACATGAGCAATAGTCATAAAGGCTGAATAGTTCCCCTCTCCATCACAGCTCTCTTCAGATTCTGAGTCAGACGAATCCGAGTCACTCAAGGTCGTGGCACACACTTTACCTTTCGATTTCAAATAATTCGGACATTCCTTCTTAAAGTGTCCATGCCCGTTACATTCGAAACAAGTGACACCTTGTGTAGGTTGGGATTCTTTTCCATCTTTCTTTTTGAATTCCCTTTTCTCCCTTCCAGAACTTTGGAATTTTCTTTTATCATCAAATTTGCCATTATTTTTGAATTTCAAGAACTTTTTGAAATTTTTGACAAGGTAAGCAACATCTTTGTCAACCACATCTTCTCCCGATGAGTCTTGATCTTCCACCTTCTCATTAATGGTCTTTAGAGCAAGAGATTTACTCTTTCGTTGATTGGGCAGCGACATCTCATAAGTCTGCAGAGAACCAACCAGCTCCTGTACTTTGATGTCATCAAGGTCCTTGCTCTCTTCAATTGCTGTCACTTTAGCACGAAAACTTTCCGGCAATGATCGAAGGATCTTCCTTACAATCTTTGAGTCCTCCGTTTTCTCCCCCAAGTTGAACTTACTGACAACCACCTCATTTAGCTTCCCATAGAAAGAGTCAAAAGACTCATCCTCACTCATTTTGAGCTCCTCAAACCAAGTGTTCAGCATTTGTAACTTGGTGTCTTTCACTTTCTTCGTGCCTTTATAGGTGGTTTCCAAAATCTCCCATGCTTCTTTGGCAACGGTAATATGAGAAATCCTGTGAAATTCATCTAGAGACACACCACAGAAAATAGCATTGAGTGCTTTACTGTTAGCATTAGATGCAGCAAGTGCTGCCTTATCCCATGTGGATTTGGCTGCCTCAGGTCTGGTCCAGCCAATCTCAACAGCATCCCAAACAGATTCATCAATAGAACACAGAAAAGCTCTCATGCGAACCTTCCAAAAAGTATAATTACTACCATCAAAATATGGAGGTGCATTTAAGGATTGAGACCTATCCATCTCAAAAGGGAGTCAAGGATCACACAATGGTAATGAAACCAATAGCAGTGTACCTGCTCTGATACCAAATGAAAGTTCAAAAACGTATAAAAACACCCTTGAACGTTTAGACCCCCAAATTGCAACTTAACCAATTTAAGCAATATGTCAAACAACTAGTGTGCGGAAACATAACATATGCTATAATATGAAATTGGTTAAAAACTATCTAAGCCAACACAAAATAAAATCCACAGCAGATAATAAAAAGGCAAAGATAGAGAGGAAGGAAGATGCAAACACAAAGACAACACGCGATGTGTTATCGAAGAGGAAATCGAAGCCCTTGGCGTAAAACCTCTCCGCCGCCCTCCAAGCGGTAAACAATCCACTAGAAAATACAATTGGGATACATGGACAGCAATAGACCCTCCAAGCCTAATCTACCCAGTGCACCTAAGCCCTTCAAGCTTCTTGCTCCAACGAGGTTGCGCCGAACCTTTTTCTTTTCTAGCTTCCCGGATTCCGCTACTAGACCGTAGCATCAACCAATGAAGATTGGTTCCTTCCTAACTGCTTCCCAGAAATCCAAACAGCCGTCTCACAGTGATGATGATGGTGAGAACTAGGTTTGGTATAATGCCTCTCAAGGATTTGACAATGGAGAGGAAGAGAGTTGAGGAATTTGGAGAGACTCTAAGGTATAGATTGTGGGTGAATCAATCTTATTTTTCTTTAGAGTTTCTCTTTCAAAATTCTCTCTGGAAGCTCTCTTTCAATCGTGGGTAAAAGGGGTATTTATACTGGAGTGGGAGAGGAATGTGAAACGTCAGGTTTAACAAAACAGGGGTGGCTCGCGGCTTGACTAAGTCGCGAGATCCAGTCGCGAGATAACCGTATGGCCAATTGTCCTATTTTGTCCTGTAATGCTCCAGCTTGCATGACTGTTCACCTTCCAGCATGCTTGGCACGTGTGCTGCGTCTGGCGGCTTGCAGCCGCGAGTCACCCGCGAGTCCCAGCCGCGAGTCTCTGTTTTCTTGCACACTCTTGAGCAATCTTCACTTTATCTCACTCACTACCCTTACATCAAATCCACCTAAATACAGGGTTACTAAATGCTGAATTACAAGCAAATTTGGCACGGAATAAAGCCAATTAGATGGTTGAATAAATTCAACCTTACAATTGTATTATTCTTTATTCAATCAATAACATACAAAGCATTTCTGAATATATATTTTGCATTTAGTTTTTTTCTTATTTTATTTTTGCATAAAAAAAATAAGTGGTGACTCCACACCACTTACCCAAAAAGAGAGGTGCCCTTAAAAGCACCCGAATCTCGTTTTTTGAGAGCACCCTCCTCATTAAGGAAGTTCGCGGTCTCTCACAAGTAGTATAGATAACAATGATAAATCTTAAAAGCTCTTCTTTTCTTTTATTTATTTATTTATTTTCTCTATCTTTTTGTTGTTGAGAAAATAGTTAAAATCCCATATTTTCAAAAAGCAAGTTTTGAAACTTTTGCTTATTTCCACTCTCAGTTTAGGTACAATTTTAAAATATAATTATACTTTCGTACGGCTTGCTTTTTAATAAAAAATAAAGTCATCTAAACACACTATGAATTGTCATACATAATTTAAATTTTCTATATTTCGAATATATGGTTGTGAGTCTTGTGGCCATTTTAAATATAGTTATCTAAGGGTATATTAAGGGACAAGACTAGAAATATTTTTCAAGAAAGTCCAAGATAAATATATTAAAAATTTTAAATCTAAAGAATAATATATATATATATATATATATATAGTGGGTTCAAATCTGATTCGGTTGATTTTTCTCTAATAAATTTGTTAATTGAAGGAGGCTTAGTTGAAACTAAGTACATCATGAGTCATCGAGAGGGTGTCCTCAAGAAAAAAGGTACATGTGAGGGTCAAGAGAGTGTGTACGTGAGAGGGTCAAAGAGTGTGCTTGAGAGTGTTAAAGGGAGTCCTCAACCTAATCCTTCTCGGCCAAAGGGAGTCTTTAGGAAAGTCTCTTGGGCCAAGTTAGAGAGTGTACATGTGAGGGTCGAAGAGAGGAAAGTCTCCTTAGCCAAAGGGAGTCCTTGGCCTAATGCTCCTCAACCAAGTTAGAGAATGTACCTATAATGGTTTGAAAGAGTACTCCGGAAAGTCTTATCGGCCAAAGGGAGTCCTTGACCTAATATTCCTCAGCCAAATCAAAGAGTGTACTTATGAGGGTTGGAGATAGTACTTTAGAAAGTCTCCTTGGCCAAAGGGTGTCCTCGGCCTAATGCTTTTCAACTTAGTCAAGGAGTGTACATGTGAGGGTCAAAGAGAGTACTTCAAAATGTCTCCTCAACCAAAGGGAGTTCTCAGCCTAATGTTCCTTGGCCAAGTCAGAGAGTGCCCCTATGAGGGCCTGAAAGAGTACTCCAGAAAATCTCCTCAGCCAAAGAGAGTCTTTGGCCTAATGCTCCTTGGCCAAGTTAGAGTGTACCTAAAAGGGTCTGAGAAAGTACTCCAAAAAGTATCATTTACCAAAGGAAGTCCCGGGCTAAGTCAGAAAGTGTACCTATGGGTGTCAAAAAGAGTACTCTAGAAAGTATTCTTGGCCAAAAGGAGTCCTCAGCTTAATGTTCCTCGGCCAAGTTAGAAAGTGTCCCTGCGAGGGTCTGAGAGAGTACTTGGGAAAGTCTCATCGGCCAAAGGGGAGATAGCTCCTAAGAGGGTAATAGCTCTAAGAGAATTAAAAAGGAGAGAGTGAGAGAGAATGAGCCCCTTTTCCAAATGGCCTTTTTCCCTTTTATAGAGAAAAACGGGGTTTTAGGTGCTTAAAGGAATATGTGGTGGTGAGTGAACAAAGAATGTGCGGTTGTATTTTTTTTTTTAAAAATAGGACCACCTACAATAGCCCCTAGTTTTCACTTGCCTGAAGTGAGAAGGGGAAGCGGATACTAGATTCATTCTTGGGACTTTGGATAGCTTGTGGCTTGGCCATACCTAGATAGTTTAGGGTTTAGAGATAATGGTGGCATAGGGCTCAACCATACATGGATGGGCCAGGGTTTGAGATAATGGTAGTGTAGGGCTGAGCCAAACATGGGCTGAACAGGGTTTTGATATAATGGCGGCGCTAGTCTCGACCATACCAGGACTGGCCAAGATTTAGAGATAATGGTGGCGTTAGGCTCAGCTATACCTGGCTTGGCCAGGATTTGGAGATAATGGCGGCATTGGGCTTGGCCATACCTGGACTGGTTAGGATTTAGAGCATTAGGCATTGGGCTTGGCCATACTTGGGTAGACTAGAGTTTTGATATAATGACGACTGTTAGGTTCTAAATATTTTGGAATAAATGTTTAGGTTTTAATTTTATGGAAGTTGGCAAATCAAGTACAAAAACATGTCTAGTTTAAGATATTCATGTCTTAGAACAGTGTTAGACATTGCTCAAGTTGGAGAAAGAAGAATTCAGAAACTACCTTACTCGACTGATCGAGAGAACAAGTTCGAACGATCGAACTGCGTTTTCTGCAGATTTTAAATCAGACATGAAAGCCTGCAAAACGTTTAGGGTTTGAGTTCAAAATTGCTAGATATAAATAAAAAAAAGCCGTAAATCATGTTTCAAAAGCCCTAAGAAGACTTGTGAGTTACTCCTATGAGATTTATGAGATTTTGTAACCTTTTAACTCAACAAGCATCTACCGGAAAGAAGATTCATATACAAGAACTGGTGGAGACAAGTTGTTGCATACAAGATCAACTATTGCTAATGGTCTAAAGCTTTGAGTGGCATATCAGAGTTATAAATGAGGGTGTTTGTGCTCAACAAATTCATATAGAAGAGTTTGTGGATTCGGAGCTGCGTGTGGTCACATGAGTAAGTATTACAAGAGGTAGCATTAGATTTAGGGAAATGGAATTGTTTACAATAGATTTTTCCCTAAATCTAATGCTACCTCTCGTAGTACTTACTCACGTGATCACATGCAGCTCCAAATCAACAGACTCTTCTATCTGAATTTGTTGCACACAAACACCCTCGTTTGTAACTCTAATATCCCACTCAAAACTTTAGACCATTAGCAATAGTTGATCTTGTATGCAACAACTTATCTCCACCAGTTCTTGTATATGAATCTTCTTTCCAGTAGATGCTTATTGAGTTAAGAGGTTACAAAACCTTAAAAATCTCATAGGAGTAACTCACAAGTCTTCTTAGGGCTCTTGAAGATTGTTTAGGTTAAATTCTCCCCAGGTTTTTTACATTGAAACTGGACGGTTTCATTAGTTTTCCTAGGTCATCATATCTCTTGTTTTCGTTACTTTTCCGCACTTAGTGATATGATTGTTTGTATTTAACCTAGATCTGAATAATAAAACTAAGTAACAACTTGGCTATTAATTAGGTTAAACAATCTAAGTGCACAGGGGTCTAAATAAACTAACAAGTGGTATCAGAGCAAGTTAGCTCTTTTTCTTTTTTTTTTTTTTTTTTTTTTTTTTTTTTTTTTTTTTTGGGGAGCAGGTTAGCTCTTGATTAGGTAGTTTTACCTAGAGTTGATCCTTAACCTCTGCTGTCAAGGAACGTGGTCACTCTTTAGTGATCACTCCCCACTTCAATGGGAATAACTATGCCTACTAGAAGGTGAGGATGAAAGCCTTCCTGAAATCTCTAGATGAAAGAGTTTTGATGTTTATGGAAACTAGTTGGAAAGGACCTGCCACTCTTGTGGCTCAATGGTCTGATGCTAAAAAAGAAGCAACTAGCTTTAACAGTAAGGCTATGAATACGGCATTCAATACTATTTCAATAGAAGAATTCAAAAGGATTTCTAATGTAGAAATAGCATACATTATTTGGAATATCGTATAAACTGTGCATGACGGTACAAAAGTCATTAAGATTAATAAATTGCAATAGTTGACTTCTAGGTTTGTGAGCATTAGAATGGTAGATGATGAGACATTTGATGAGTTGTTTGTCAAACTGAATGATATAGTAAACTCTGCTTTTAATCTGGGTGAGGTTTATGAGGAACCTAAGATCATTAGGAAAATCATAAGATCCTTGACTGAAGACTTTAGGCCCAAAGTCACTACCATAACTAAGATCAAGGATGTTAACACTATTCTTATAGATGAATTTGTAGGATCTCTTCAATCTTATGAGTCTAACCTACCCAAGACTAACAAGTCCAAATCTATGGCCTTGAAATCTGTAGATGATGTTGATGAAGTTGTGTTTGATGATGAGATAACATCTATAGAGATTGCTTACCTTGCCAAACATTTTCGAAACCTTTTGGAAAAAAAATAATAGAAGGGCAAAAAATCAAAATGTTGCTAACCCTAAGAATGTAAAGAAGAATGAGCAAACTAAAAATAATTTTTCTAAAAAATCTAAAGATAAGGTTGTTCAATTCTCTAACAATTCTTTAGGCCAACAATGCTTTGGATGTCAAGGGTATGGACATGTAAGGTCTGAATGTCCCACATACTTAAGGTCAATGGGTAAAGTTATGATTGTTACTCTTAGTGATGATGAAGAATCTGGTCACGAGTCTAAAAGTGATTAAGAAGGAAATTTCATAGCTTTCACTGCTACTACTATAGTTGATGAATCTAAAATTTTTGATGAGAACCCTTCTGATGGGGAACTCTTTAAGAATGTTGACTTGTAAGAGGCTTACAACAAGTTATACAAGATTGAAGCAAAAGATGCTATGACTGTTGACCTAGGATTGAAAAAGATAGATACTCTTGAACATGAAAAGAAAAATCTTTTGGTCAAAATTTTTGATGCTAATAAACTCATAATTGTTGTTAAGATTAAGAACATGTCTTTGATTGAAAATGTCAAAAGTTTAGAATCTGAATTACTTGTTGCTGGAGAACACATTGGTAGGACTTCTAGTTCTAAACTTGATAACATGTAGAGTGTTCAAAAGTCTACGTTTGATAAGACTGGGTTAGGTTATATTAAGAGTGGTTTGACTTTAGTGGTGAGTCCCACCAAGTTTGTTCCTCTTGTGTCTATCCCTAAACCAAAAGTTAGGGTTCATAAGGAAGAAGTCTTAGCTACTAGGAAAATTAAGGTAGATCTAAGTGACACCAAACCCAAGCAATCTACTCATCTTGTAGGTAAGAAACAACACAAACTTCAATGGTTTTGTCACTTCTGTGGTGGAGCTGGACATACTCACCCAAACTGCTTTAAGTTGCAAGCTAGCAATCAAGCAACTAAACCAAAAGTGTCTATGCCAAAAGCACAAGATCCCATGACACCTATTGAATTGGTAAAGGCTCTTAGCCTCTATGCCAATATTGGGGTTGATAAAAAATTCCATGTGTCTAGAAACTCCAACTTCAAGTCTGCATCTAAGAAAGTGTGGATGCAAAAGACTCATCATAAATGAGTCTGTTTGACATGGTTCTCATGCTTAATCTCTTGATTCTTTGGACAAAATGTTTGGCTTAGGATTTTATTTTCTGCATTTCATTTTAGGATTGATTAGGATGTTTTTAATTTAAAAAAAATTTAAAAAAAAAAAAAAACAAATGTTTTATATTGCACACCACTAAGTATGTAATTAAGGTTGGCTAGTAAAATTTACATTTCATGACTGTGTACATTGCTTAGCTTTGATGAGCTACTTGCACTTTACTAATTTGTGCTATTTAGTGCTTAATTGTGTGAGTTGTTTATAGTCTTTGAACAAATGATCTTGATTTTGATGTCACATTCTTTTGATCGTAAGGATTAGAAAATTCTAAGAAAAAAACATAAATAACCATCTCACCAGTGTTTCTCGCCAATCATGAATACCTTTGTGCAAATCATAAAAACCGTACTAGGTAAGATGTAGCACTTGCACGGCAACATAAAACGAGGTGTTATCTTAAAAAAAAGGTTTGCAACAAGGGTATTTTCTTTTCTATCTCCTATATTCCCATGCATGATATCATTGATTGTACTCAAAAGAAAAAAATAAAAAAAATAAAAAGAAAAAAAGAAAAAGCAAAAATAATCAAAATACTTTTACATGATTGCAAGTGTGCTTTTTAGGAGATGTAAGAGTTATATGATGCATCTCTTAAGGTAATGGTCACTTTCAAACCAATGTGATTGATGATGTAGAAAATTTGTTTAATTGCTATCTAAATATCACATTTTTTGTACTTTGTACACTTACAAGTTGCACACACTACACGCAAATCAATGCTAAATCCTGTATATAAGATTGTGTGTTGACTAATCTAGCCATCTTTAATTACTCATGAAGTGATGTTTGATAAATTTTTTTTTTTTTATTTGAGTTGAATTTGAAGAAAAGTGTTTTAAAAGTTCTTAAATTGAGTGATTTTACTTCTATTTTGTGAAAATTTGAAAATCTAAGAGAAAAATGTTTTAAAAATCTTTAGGAAGTGTTCATGTGCATATCATATCATAAAAATTGTTTTTTAGCTGATTTTCTGCAAAATTTCTAGGATTTTTCAAAACTTCAAATTTTTATTGGTCTGATCAATCAAAGCTGATCCTTGACCGATTGAAAATGTCCAGTTTTAAAGCCAAAAATCTCTGTCTGGCTTAATTCTTGCTTGATTGATTCTCGATTGATCGAAAATTTTAAAACCTTCTCTTCAATCATTGCTTGATTCCTCTTGACCGATCGAAATTCAAAAATTTCGAATTCCTAAGGTTTGACAGATCAGTTTTGTCCTTTTTCACTCTTTCTCTTCAATTTGTCTCGATCCTTTCTTCAAACTCAAAAAAAAAAAAAAAAAAAGAAAAATTGTTTTTTCTAGGTAAAAGCTTCAAGGGTTTTCTTCTACAACATTAGGTATGACTCTTTTACCCCTTCTTTTTTATTAAATCACATTCATTCATGCATAAATCAAATGTTTTCTTAAAATTTTTTGACTTAGAAATTTTGAGGATTTTGAGTATTTTGTGTTGATTTGTTCAATGGATTTTTGTCTATGCATGATATATACATGTTTCCTCTGCTTTAATTTGAAAATTTTTAAACTTATTTCATGTGTTGATAAGAATCAACAAGCATTAAAGGATCCATTACTTGTTCCAGTTAGGCCTATTACAAAAGCAAGATTCAAGAAGATCAAAGAAGCACTTAATGGGCCGATTCAAGAGATTTGGGCCGATTCTAACATAGGACATTCCAAGCTTGGCCCAAAGGAAGATGAAGGTGTAATAAATTTAATCCAAGCTATTGAGGGCTGATCTGGCATAATTGGGCGTGATTTATGGTGTGGATTAATGGTTGATTGATTTTCTAGCTCCATACCAATTAATAGATATTTTCCTATTCTAGAGTTGCTAATTTCAGACCAAATCCACCTTAATTTTAGGCTTCTATTATTTAGAACGTTTTTTAGCTATTTTCCTATTTTGGAGCTGCTAATTTCAGACCAAATTAACTTTAATTTAGGCTTTTATTATTTAGTACATTTTTTTCCTATTTTCAGTCATGTCATATAAATATCATGCACTCATTGTAATGGAGGGATTATTGGAAAAAAAAAATTAGAAAAACGTGAGGTTTTGCTTCTTCTTTTGGTTCTTCAAGAATTATGAACTTATCAGGGATTCTTCTTTGTGGTGTTCAAAATTTATACCTTCGGTTCGTAATTCAGTTATAATCATTGGGTCTAGGTCTGTTACTTATACCTCTAGTTTGCGTTTCATTTATAAGCGTTAGGTTGGGGGTTCCATCAAAATCTAAATTTTAGCTTTCTTGGGCAAATATTCCAATATTATTTGTTTGGTCTCAAAGCGTGTCGATAGAGGTTTGCATCATGTGTTCTTGAGAATTTGGGGATTTTGTTCAATTGGGTAAAATTAGGTAAAATTGACCATTGTTATTGATTGATTGATTGTTTATATCATGTTTTATACCTGTTGTGATGATCAGTTATTCAATTTTTGTGTTTTTTTGAAAAATTAGGGTTTATGTTCTTCATAAATTGGGGTTTTTTCATAAAACTTGATTTTCTAGGTCAATTTTTCAAAATTGTGTGAATTTGGACACCTCAATGCATTAGTTCATGCATCATTTGAGTCCATGCATATATATCCTGTTTATATCTTTAATGCAGTCTGCCATTGGTTTTTGTGTTTTTGTTCTATTTCCTCCCTCTTTAGATCTTAGAAATGGCCCCTAAGAAAGCTAAAACCAATGTCAAAACCAAAGCCAAAAGAGTAGTTGGGTCCACTTCTTCCTCTAATGAGGAGTTTGATTAGATTTGGTTTCATACTCTCCCAAATGCTCAAAAGTTTGAAAATTTGGTCAAGTATAGTTCTATTTGGAGTGAAAGGAAGATTAACCTAGATGAGTTAGACCCATTTGTCAAACAAATCTAGACTCTAGGAGTTGATTATCTCTTTGTTTTGATTAAGTGTCTCTTCCTGCTGCCTTGATTATAGAATTCTATTCGAATCTCTCTATTTACTTTGCTTCATTTGGCGGTCACTTCTTGACTACTTGGATTCGAGATGAAGATTTTCAGATAAGTAAGAAAATAATTTTTGCTGCTCTTTTTGTGCCTCTTGTTCAACATCCGACCTATCCATATACTAAGTCTCCTCCATTAGATGATGTCGTGTCTCTTCTCTGTGGAAGACCTATCATATGGGGTTCTGAGCCTAGACTCCATTCTCATGAGTTAACTGAGCTTACCTACTTGATGTTTAGGATTGCAAGCCATAACATCTTTTCTATTTCTCATGTGCATACCATTCCTATTGATAGGTGCGTTTTCCTATATGCTCTTATTACTGGTGCTTCCATATGTTTTCCCTCTCTTTTCATACAAACTATTGTTGAGGTCTATAGGAACAACACTAGGAAACAACGACTCTTCTTTCTTGTCTTTATCCATAGGATCTTAGACTTCATAGAGTTAGAGCGTTTTCCGTCCTCTGAGTTGGTTCACCTCACAGCACCCCATTGGATTACCTTCCTCAAATAATGCATTGCACAGAAGAAGCTTGTTGAACCAAGTCTAGGAACAACAAAGAGAAAGAGTAGAGCCTTCACATAAGGATATGCCTACTGATCTTACAACTACTTTTGTTGATGATGATGATAAGGATGATGCTGGTGTAGATGCTGCTGGTCCTTCTACAACCTCTCCTTCTCTCTGCTCCATGCTTGAGAGAGTACTTGAGACACAATCGTCACAACATATCATATTGGAGACATTCATGACAGCACAGGTGGCTCATGGACAACTTTTCGATGATCTTATCTCTAATGTAGCTGCCTTGAGAGTTGATTTTACTGAGTATAGGAGTTCTTTTCCACCACCTCCACCCTTGGATGTTTGATGGTTGCCTTTGACGATACGTAACAAAAAGGGGGAGTAGATGTGAGAGAGCTTTTGTACTTAGGGGGCGCAGATTTTGTACTTAGGGGAAGCAATTTTTATTTTTGAAGATGTATATTTTGAGTTTGAGTATTTATGTTTTTATGCTTTGATCGTATAGCTTGTGGTTATGTTTATTTTGTTTAGTTTGTTCTTGTTTCATAAACTTGATGATTATTGATACATTGATTATTCTCAATGGATATCTTGTTTTAGTTTGATTTTGTGAAATCAAGTTCAAGCTATGATTTATATTGTATTTTTCACACGTGTTTATGGTTTGTTTTCAGTGTTTCAAGAATTTACAGGTTATTTCTTTTATGATGTTGCTGCCTATAATTGCAACTTGTAGATAGTAGATTATGACTGAATTGTCGTAGGGCAACAACTTGTATTGGGTTAGTTTTTGAATTTGAGCAATACATGTTTATGTATGTTTTGTCACGAAATGCCAAAAAGGGGGAGATTTTAGGTTCTAAATATTTAGGAAAAATTTTTTAGGTTCTAATTTTATGTAAGTTGGCAAACCAAGTACAAAAACATGTCTAGTTTAATATATTCAAGTCTTAGAACAGTGTTAGACATTGCTCAAGTTGGTTCAAGTCAAGATTCAAGAATAGTCAAGCTATAGAAAGAAGAATTCAGAAACTGTCTTGCTTGACCGATCGAGAGAACAGGTTCAACTAATCAAAATGGATTTTCAGCAGATTTTAAATTAGGCTCAAAAGCCTGTGAAACGTTTAGGGTTTAAGTCCAACACTGCTAGGTATAAAAGGAAAACCTTAAATCACATTTCAAAAGCCCTAAGAAGGCTTGTGAGTTACTCCTGTAAGATTAGTGTGGTTTTGTAACCTTCTAACTCAATAAGCATCTACTAGAAAGAAAATCCATATACAAGAACCGATGGAGACAAGTTGCTGCATACAATATCAACTATTGCTGATGGTCTAAAGCTTTGAGTAGGATCTTAGAGTCACAAATGGGGGCATTTGTGTGCAACAAATTAAGATAGAAGAGTCCGTGGATTTGGAGTTGCGTGTGGTCACACGAATAAGTACTACAAGAGGTAACATTAGATTTAGGGAAAAATCTATTGTAAATACTTCCATTATATATAGTGAATTTTTTGCCTTGAGGATTGTTTAGGTTAAATCTTCCCTAGGTTTTTTAGCTTGAAACTAGATGGTTTCATTAGTTTTCTTGGGTCATCATATTGCTTGTCTTCTTTACTTTTCTGCACTTAGTGATATGATTGTTTATATTTAACCTAGATTTGAATAATAAACCTAAGCAACAACTTGGTTAATTAATTAGGTTAAACAATCTGAGTGTATAGGGGTGTAAACAAACTAATAGCGGCGTTGGGCTTGGCCATACTTGAGCTGGCCAAGATTTAGAGATAATGACAATGTTGGGCTCGGCCATACATGGACTGGCCAAGATTTTGAGATAATGGCGACACTTGGCTCAGCCATTCCTGGACAAGTCAGGGTTTTGATATTATGGCTGCACTGGGCTATGCCATACCTAGGCTGACCAGGAGTTAAAGATAATGGTGGCACTAGGCTCAAACTTACCTAGACTAGCCAAGATTTAGAGATAGTGGTGACGTTAGGCTTAGTCATACCTAGACTAGCCAGGGTTTTGATTGTCTAATGCCTTCTAAGAGAACCTTGAAAAAGTCTTCTATGATAGACACCAATCTAGCCCCCATTTGTTGTGTGGCTAGAAGCTACTTTTATGTAAGGGCTAGACCTCAATCTCAAGTTGCACTACAGCCTTAGCCAAAGGGAGGCCTCAACCAAGTCAAAGAGTGTACCTGTAAGGGTCAAAGAGAGTTATTTGGAAAGTCTCCTTAAATAAAAGGAGTCCCCGGCCAAGTCAGATAATGTACTTGTAAGGGTCTAAGAGAGTACTCAGGAAAGTCTCCTTGGCTAAAGTGAGTCCTCGGCCTAATGCTCCTCAAGCCAAGTCAGAGAGTGTACTAGTGAGGGTTAGAGAGAGTACTCTAGAAAGTCTCTTCGACCTAATGCTTCTCGACCAAGTCAAAGTGTACCTGTGAGGATCAGAGAGAGTACTCTGGAGTGTCTCATTGGCCAAAGGGAGTCCTTAGCATAATGCTCCTCAGCCAAGTCAGAGAGTGTCCTTGTGAGCGTTTGAGAGAGTACTTCGGAAAGTCTCCTAGGCCAAAGGGAGTCCTCAGTCTAATGCTCCTTGGCCATGTCAGAGTGTACTTGAGAGGGTCTAAGAGAGTTCTTAGGAAATTATCCTTGGCCAAGTCAAAGAATATACCTGTGAGGGTCGGAGAAAGTACTTTAGAAATTCTCCTCGGTCAAAGGGAGTCCTCAACCTAATGCTTTTTGACCAAGTCAGAGAGTGTTCTACTGAAGGTTTGAGAGAGTACTTCGGAAAGTCTCCTCGGCCAAAGGGGAGATAGCTCCTAAGAGGGCCAGAGCTCTAGAGGAATGAAGAGAAAGAGAGCCCCCCAACCCCACCCCCCTTTTTTTTTTCCAAATGGTCTTTCTCCATTTTATAGAGAAAATTGTGATTGTAGATACTCAAGGGAATATATGGTGGTGGATGAATAGAGAATGTGTGGTTGTAGATGCTCAAGGGAATATGTGGTAATGAGTGATTAAAGAATGTGTGTTTGTGTTTGTTTTTTGCTTTTATTTTTAAATGGGACCCCCCACACATGCTCACGTCAAAATAATGTTATTACTTCAACATATTAAACTAAACTCATAATTTCTTAAATCTAATCTTATTTAACCTAAGTAATGTCACCAAGAACTATTATAGTTTGCTACTAATCCTTATTATAATTTAAATATGTCAAAATTAAGAATTATTGATACATTCTTTAAAACAAGAAGATGTTGACAATATAAAAGGAAAAACCTTTGGATTATACTATGGAAAATTCAATTTCCCAAAGAAGTTATAAGAATCTCCAAATATGAATTCTTTTATGGATATTTTGGTTGTTTATATTGAAAATAAAATTGCTAAGAACTTTAGAACAAATTTGATACTTGATTATATTAGTTATCTAAATAAGTAAAAGTATATATCTAATATTTTTACCTAATCTTCTCACATATTTATTTAAATTCGATAAACACTTTTGTATTCTGTAAATCTATTGGTTTATAAAAAATATTTTTTGACATCTTGAACCATATTTAGATTTTTTTTTAATACTAATATATGTAGTATAATATATAGCATGAAAAAAGAAAATGAAAACTTATTAATCATTATATTTTAATTTTATCCCCTTAAAAGACAAATTGCTGTTTTTGTCATTGTCCTTTACCACAATAGTAGCTAACAAAGGAGAGAGAGAGAGAGAGAAAGGCCGGTCATGTGCAATTGTTGCCCCATCCAGGACTTGTGATCACACATATAGGATGAGAACGATTATTTGCATATTGCTATCTTAGTGAAAGGGAAATATCAAGTACCCACCTTATCTCCAAACCTTGGCATGTAGTTAGAGCATCCACAACAGTGGAGCTAAAAATTTAGCTTTTTAGCTCTATCAAAAATTATTTTATCTATTTTATCTACACACATGCTGTAGTAGTAGATCTATTTTAGCTTTTAACACAATAAAATAATATAAACATCACAATAAAATAATATAAACATCACAATAAAATAATATATCCCCTACAATAAAATAATATAAACATCACAATAAAATAATATATCCCCTACAATAAAATAATATATCCCATTACCCAAAAAACATCCATAGCAACAACCACAACCACTTCTACCATCAGCCACAGCCACAACCACCACCACCACCACCACCGCCACCACCACCATTCATCAACCAGAGAAACCCAGCCACCATTCATCAACCATCAACAAACCCCATTCATCAACCATCAACAAAATCAAAACCCATTCATCAAAATAAAAATAGAACCCATCATCAACCATCAAATTAGCCAAAAGCCACCACAAAACTAGAGAAACCCAACCACCATTCATCAACCATCAACAAACCCCATTCATCAACCATCAACAAAATCAAAACCCATTCATCAAAATAAAAATAGAACCCATCAACATAAAATCCAGTCACGGCGACAACGCTGTTTTGTCAATCACGGCAACAAAATCAAAACCCAACACTGGTGATCATGGGTCTTGGTGTTTGAGACGGAGAAAGATTGAGAGACAGAGTAGAAGAAAAAATGAGATAGCAGAGAGATAGGGGCAGAGAACGAAGAGATCAATTGGCGTTGTCGGCACTGTGCAGGGGCTTGGGTCGGCGACAAGTGAAGGAATTGAAGCTTGTAACGGGAAGAAATGAAGAGTGTGAGGACCGACTGAGGGGAGAGAGGAGCAACAGGTAGACATGGGGAAGGAGTAGAAAGAAAAAAAAAAATTAAAATATTCTAACCATAGTGTGAACACAAAATAAAATAATATTTTTCTTTTTAACTTTTGAGCTACAGTGCACATCTATCTTTAGATGTGCACTGTAGCTAAGAAGCAAAAAAATTTGGCTATAGCTCCACTGCTGTAGCTCTACTTTTGTGATTAGTGATGCTAAAAAATAGCAATATAACTATTTAGCACCACTGCTGTAAGTGCTCTTAGAGCATTAGAAAATCAATCAATGCTGTACATGGACACAAACAACTCTTCTACAACCACAAATTTTTGCTACAATTTTTTGAAGTGATTGATTGTGAGGGGGTAGATAATTACTTTAAATGAACTAACTATTTTTTTTCTCCATCACATATTATTTATCATGTTAGAAGTGATCCACAATTTCTTTCAAATAAACCAACAAATTTTTTTTTTCCATCACTTACTATCAAACATATTAGAGTTGTAATAAAAATCGCGGTACAAAAGTTTTATCTTTTCAAACTTTCTGTCCCTTTTTTCCTTTATGCAATACTACTGTAACCATATTTTAAGATTGTGTTGGGCGAAAAATTAAATTCATTAATGACACACGTGGTATTATTTGATTGGGCCACATTTAAAGTAAAAACCTATGAGATCACTAGTCAGCAGTGGATTTGAAGCCATGAAATGAAATAAAATAAAATAAAAATGGCATAAATGTAGTGAAGGAAAGGTGAAACAACTTTGATTGAACGAAGCACGTGAGCAACTCGTGAAGACAGAAGTTATAGGAACAGTTACAAAGAGATGCGGAGCAGAGCAATGAAATATAGAGATGTGGACACCTCAAACAGTTAGTTATAAAGAGGTTACCAATTCTTAAATGATCATGGCAATCAAGAGGCATTAGAGAGCGACACATGGCACAAGGGTGGAAAAATATAACTGTCAAGTCCTCAAACTATAAATAGATCAGGATCAGGGCCTCATTTTATTAGCAACAAAGGACACACGCACATACCATACATTGAGGACTTATCAAGAGCACAAATAGAGTACTTTCAAAGCTTATTAGTTTAGATTCTTAGGAAGTAGTCTTTTAGGCCTATAAGGAGATTATCATCATATACTTAAAAGTTTATGTTCCTCTGTGTACATGTCTTTGTGATTTCAATCAAGTATCCAGTTGTTTTATGCAATTAGTAGCTGTTAATCTTAGTTTGATCTAATTTACTTTTGATTTGGAAGCAATTTAGTGTTTTAGTAGGTTTGAATCCTTTAATTTCTTGTGATTTGACTTCAATAAAGATGATTTGTCGTAGTTTAGCTTTAGTCAAGATGATTAACATTGAACTCTTCAATTTCAAAATGATTTACTTCAATCTGGTTTACTTCGAATTTAATAGTCACTTTAGCTTGATCCAATAGCTTAATTTAGTCATTTTAGAAACTTTGGTTTTTAGGATTTGTCATTCTCGTAGTGTTAACTTGAGCATATTTCAAAAGTCCGATTGAATTTGGTGTTTTCGAACTCCAGACTTTAGTCTATGAAGTCAAATAGCATTTCAAGCTAGATATATTATCTTAAGAACCATCTCGAGGTAACAGCAATCAACTAAGAATCATCTCGAGTAACCGGAAAAGGCAATTAAGAAACCAAGTTTAAGAAAATAAAATAAAAGGTTTTGATCAAACAAATGAATCTACAAAATTTGAAAATATACTGGCTAATGTTTGTGTCCTTGTAAAGATTATTTTCTGAAATGGTTTTTTTTTTGGAGGGATTTTAAGTTGTTTCTGGACCAAATCCACCTTTTGAGATTGAAAGTTGAAACATAATATTGACTTTCAGAATTATTATTGCGCTAATGAGTACTATTGATATCGTGATATCAATAATATCGATGTTTCAAAAGAATGACTTTTATATGTGTCGGGCATGACAGCGAAAGTCGTAGGTCTCATACTAATCAACAGGTGTTGTTTGGGTTCATTAAACAAAGGTTACCAAAATAATTATGGGTGCTCACTTCAATCTCATAATAACTAATAAATGTGAAGATTGATGCACTTAATCGTTTGGAATATTAATTAAAAAGGAGGGGGGTAATTCTACGGTACCCAAAAAAAGGGGTACGGTATCCACTAGTAGGTAACTTGTTATATCATGTTACATTTTTCTTACATTTGACGGTTTCATTCTCACATTGTGCAATTTCAATATCATATATAACAGTTTTTTTCTTACATTTAGTGGTTCCCTTACTTTTTTCTCAAATATAACGGTTTCATCCTCATATTGTACAGTTCTAACATCACATGTGACAGTTCTTTTGTCACATTTAGTAGTTCTTACATTTTTTTTTTCTCACATTTGACTGTTCTATCCTCATATTGTGCAGTTCCAACAACACATGTGACAGTTCTTTTGTCACATTGGTGGTTCTCTTACTTTTTTTTTCTCACATTTGACAATTTCATTCTCACACTGTACAGTTCCAACATCACATGTGACAGTTCTTTTGTCACATTGGGTGGTTCCCTTACTTTTTTCTCACATATGATAGTTCTATCCTCACATTGTGCAGTTCTAACATCACATATTACAATTCTTTTCTCACATTGGGTGGTTCCCTTACTTTTTTCTCACATATGATAGTTCTATCCTCACATTGTGCAGTTCTAACATCACATATTACAATTCTTTTCTCACATTTGGTAGTTCTCTTACTTTTTTTTTTCTTACATTTGATTGTTTCATCCTTATATTGTGCAGTTCTGACATCATATGTGACAGTTCTTTTCTCACATTGATGGTTCTCTTACTTTTTTTCTCACATTTGACAATTTCATCCTCACATTGTGCAATTCCAACATCATATGTGATCATATGTGATAGTTCTTTTCTCACATTGGTGGTTCTCTTACTTTTTTTCTCACATTTGACAATTTCATCCTCACATTGTGCAGTTTCAACATCATATGTGACAGTTATTTTCTCACATTTGGTAACTCCATTACTTTTTTCTCACATTTGACGGCTCCATCTTCACATTGTGCGGTTCTAACATAATATTTGACAGTTCCTTTCTTATATTTGGTGGTTCCCTTATTATTTTTTTCTCATATTTGATGGTTCTATTATCACATTGTGCAATTCCAATATAACATTTGACAGTTCTTTTGTCACATATAGTGGTTCCTTTATATTTTTTTTCTCAAATTTGATGGTTTCATTATCATATTAAGCAGTTCCAATATTGCATCTGCTCTATTTTTGTGACATGTGACAGTTCTTTTGTTACATTGGGTAGTTCTCTTACTTTTTCCTCACATTTAACGGTTCCATCCTCACATTGTGCAGTACCAATATCACATGTGACAGTTCTTTTATCACATTTAGTGGTTTCCTTACTTTTTTCTCACATTTGACGGTTTCATCCTCACATTGTGTAGTTCCACCATCATATGTGACAATTCTTTTCTTATATTTAGTGTTTTCCTTACTTTTTTCTCACATTTGACGGTTCTATCCTCACATTGTGCAGTTTCAACATCACATGTGACAGTTCTTTTCTCACATTTGGTAGTTTCCTTACTTTTTTCTCACATTTAATGGTTTTATCCTCACATTGTGCAATTCCAACATCACATGTAACAATTCTTTTCTTACATTGGTGGTTCTTTTAATTTTTCTCACATTTAACAGTTTCATCCTCACATTATGCGGTTCCAACATCACATGTGACAGTTTTTTTGTCACATTTGGTGGTTTCCTTACTTTTTTCTCACATTTGACGGTTTCATCCTCACATTGTGCAGAACCAACATCACATGTGACAGTTCTTTTCTCACATTTAGTGGTTCCCTTACTTTTTTCTCACATTTGATGGTTCTATCATCATATTGTGTAGTCCCACCATCACATGTGACAGTTCTTTTCTCATATTTGGTGGTTCCCTTACTTTTTTCTCACATTTGATGGTTTCATCCTCATATTGTGCAGTTCCAATATCATATGTGACAGTTATTTTCTCACATTTGATAGTTCCCTTACTTTTTTCTCACATTTGACAGTTTCATCCTCACATTGTGCGGTTCCAACATAACATTTAACAGCTCCTTTCTCACATTTGGTGGTTTCCTTATTTTTTTTTCTCACGTTTGACGGTTCTATTATCACATTGTACAGTTTTAATATAACATTTGACAGTTCTTTTGTCACATATAGTGGTTCCTTTATTTTTTTTTCTTCTCAATTTTGATGGTTCCATTATCATATTAAGCAGTACCAATATCGCATCTGCTCTGTTTTTGTCACATGTGACAGTTCTTTTGTCAGATTGGGTGGTTCCCTTCCTTTTTTCTCACATTTGACGGTTCCATCCTCACATTGTGTAGTTCCAATATCACATGTGACAATTCTTTTCTCACATTTGGTGATTCCCTTTCTTTTTTCTTACATTTGATGGTTTCATTTCATCCTCACATTGTGCAATTCCAACATCACATGTGACAGTTATTTTCTCACATTTGGTAGTTCCCTTACTTTTTTCTCAAATTTGATGTTCCATCCTCATTTTCTGCAGTTCCAACATCACCTTTGGCAGTTCTTTTGTCACATTCGATGGTTCTCTTATTTGTTTTTCACATTTGACGATACAATCCTCACATTGTATAGTACTAAAATCACATGTGACTGTACTTTTGTCACATTCGGTGTTTTTTTTTTTTTTTGGTCACATTTTATGGTACCATCCTCACATTATGCAGTATCAACATTACATGTGACTGTACTTTTGTCACAGTCACATTCGGTAATTCCCTTATTTTTTCCTCACATTTGGTGATTCTATTATCACATTAGGCAGTACTAACATTACATTTGACCGTACCATACTTTCTAACATTTGGGGGTACTTTAATTTTTTCTCTCACATTTGATGGTTCCATTGTCACAGTAAGTAGTACTAACATCACATATGACTGTACTTTTACCTCATTCAGTTGTACCCTTATTTCTTTTCTTACAAGTGATAGTTCCATAATTATATTAGGCAGTGCCAACATCACATGTAACCTTACTTTTATCACATTCAATGGTTCCTTTTTTTTTTCTCCCCCCCCCACATTTGATGGTCCATTAGGTAGTACCAATATCACATGTGATCAAAACACCCTGAAACTCTCAAAAATTACTAGGATATCCTTAAAACCAAAAAGATGACCAAAATACCCTTAGAACCTATAAAGTGACTGAAATAACCCTAAATCCTAAAAAATGTTCAAGATACCCTTAGAAGCTAAACAATGACCTTAAAACCTAAAAAAATGATTGAAATGACTTTGTAACCTAAAAAGTAACTGAAATACTCTTAGAACCTAAAAAATGACTGTAATACACGAAAAATAACAGGAATACCCATAGAACCTTAAAACTGACCGAAATACCCATAGAACCTAGAAAATGATTGAAATGACCCTGAAACCTAAAAAATGACTAAAATGACCTTATAACCAAAAAGTGATTGAAATACCTTTAGAACCTAAAAAACAACTATAATGCACTTGAAACCTAGAAAATGACCGAAATATCCTTAGAATCTTAAAAATGACCAAAATGACCCTAAAACCCAAAAAATGACCAAAATACCGTTAGAGGTAATAACTTAGTGGTAAAACATCTTAGAGGCAATAACTTAGTGGTTCCCTTATCTACATTTATATGTATTTTTAAACATCTTAGAGGCAATAACTTAGTTGTAAAACAAGTGTGTTTTAACCAGGATACCCTGGTTTGAGCCTTTGCGTTGATCCTTTACCATTAATTTAGTTTTTAAAAATAATTAACACTTTCAAACACAATCCTTGCTGGTATCTTTTTCTATTCACCCTAGATTATCCATTTGTATATGATGCAATTTGTTTACTAAGAAATCACTTTTCCATATTCACATATGAAAAGATAAAGAATTCACTAGTTCTATTTGTATATACCATAGATGATCCAAAGAAATCAGACCAACTACTTGCACTTGGAGCTATAAATGAAATTTTTTATCTCATAATATATCTATAACTTGATTTGATATGTAACTTACTTTCATGTACTACAAGCAGGTCTCTTGTTGCAAAGTATCTCAAAGAAGCAAAACAACTACAAAGAAATCCATTTAAGAAGGGAAAATTCATTTTAAAAAAAATATCTGCTACAATGTGTTTCGTTCACATCTATATCTAAATACCATCATGGTAACAATTGAAAAAGAGACAACCATAAGCATTTGCATGTCTGGATTTCATTCTTAAATTCTCAAGATGGCAACTTCTAACTTGTAGGAATTTCTTATTGTCCATTCTGCAACTCCGATGGCAACTGAAATATCTGCATTTAAATGGTATAACTATTAGTGCTAAAAAAAAAAAGGAGATATTCGTAAGAGCATATCTCTTTGCATAGAGCCTTAGATATTTAGTTATTATTTAAACTAGTCGGAAACCCGTGCAACGCACGGGAACTTACCTATTTATAATAGACTAAAATAATTTTATAAAATTTTAAATTGATTATAAAACTATACTATTGCGTGAATTGCTCCTATCTTTTTGAGTTACAATTTGATGAATAAGCCAAATTTAGATATTAAAAAAAAAAAAAAAACTAAAAAGTTCTAATGTTAAAACGTTCGAAAGGGGAAAAAAAATTAGAAAATTTACTGGCACTGCCTGGAAATTATTGAAACAAAACAAAATATATATGACTACTAAATAGAGAAATATAAGAGAAAGATAGGTTATCTTCAAGAGAATAAGCCATAGGTATAACAGTTGAAATTTGCTAAACTGTTTCAAATATTGCAAAAAATTGAACCAAAAAATTTAGATGGTCAAACTTTCAAAAGAAAATAAAATTAAAAATCAAAATATTCAGAACCTACAAATTATAAAAAAAAAAAAAAAGTCATTATTGCGAGATAATTTCAGTAAGGATAGAAAGCTTTTCTAAGTTTTTTTTATCCAATTCTTCCTAATTGATGAAAATTTTGGTTCAAACATTGTCGAACACTTTGAAGGTGCAAATAATATAGGCTTCCAACATAATCTTTAATTAATAAACAAAGAAGCATGACACCATAAGAGAAAACATAAGATAACATATAGTGCATATACCTTACTCCACAGTTGTGAGAAAATATTCACACAAAAGGAATTGAAAACTTGTACATACGTATGCATAAGGTAAAGCTTAAGGTTATATAATCTAAAATAATATAGAATATAGCATCTTTGAACCACACAAAAAGTTAGCAAACTTACTACAATACTTGTAGTTATACTATATATTGTAAAGTACTACTCCATACAAAACAAAAGCAAAAAAAACTAATTCACAAAAAAGAGAAAAAGCAATAGCAAACGTACCAAATAAATTGAAGTTTAGGGTTTTCTCTCTTAGTAGAGACGGACAGAGGAGATTGTTTTAGGGTTTTCAAAGATTTTGTCTCTTATATATATATATATATATATATATATATTTATATAAAAGAGACTCCTGTTAGGACTCTCTCACTATTTAATTTTAAAAATTAAAATTTTTTTAAATTAAAATGATGTGGAAAATTGTGGGAGTTTCAAAGGTTTCGGTTTTATATATATTTTAAAAATTAAAATTTTTTTAAATTAAAATGATGATGTGGAAAATTGTGAGAGTTTCAAAGGTTTCGGTTTTTTTTTTTTAAATTAAAATGATGATGTGGAAAATTGTGAGAGTTTCAAAGGTTTCGGTTTTATATATATTTTAAAAATTAAATTTTTTTTAAATTAAAATGATGATGTGGAAAATTGTGGGAGTTTCAAAGGTTTCGGTTATATATATATATATATAGATAACTATAATTACTCAAAAACTTTAGCTTATCTAGCTCAAATTGACAATATCAAGTTTAAAATCATATGTAATAAGTTTATTATAAAAAAAAAAATCAAGTAAACAACAACATGCTAAAAAAAGGGATATGATTAACCTTTGAGATGTTTCTTACCATCTGAAAGTTGAGTAATAATGTTAATGATTGTGGGTGCATATCAGTGTTTCAGCTCTGTTTTAGAGCTTGATCTTGTTATATGGACTTCAATTGTATGTGCATATGCATTCTCGATGTTATAAGTGTTTGGACTCATTTACAGAAGCAATACACAACATAATAAGCAAAAATTTTTAACTTATTTAATAAACCCATCCATAAATTACATCAAATGTTCCCTAATAGCTTCCAAGAATAATCATATCACTATGCACAACATAAACATACACAGTGACTCCATTGACACATTTGGCAGTTGGTTCTTTACATAATCAATTGCTTCGGGTTCCACAACTGGAGTTTCCATGATTCACAAGATCCATCAAAGGAGGAAGTACATCTTGGACAACACCGTGATAAAAAATTTCACACTTTTAACCATATTTTACAGCCGGTTGTTAGCATATCTAACCATATCCTGTATATAAAAGCAATTCAAATTATGAAAGGAAATATCTAAATTTGTAAAAACCTTAACTTCAACTAAAAAAAAAAAAAAAAAACTAAATTAACAATGGGCATCAATTTATTTCAATCTTTGGGGGTTGAACTGGATTATGACTAATATCCAGTGAAAACATTATGTGGAGTTGGTAGTGTTGGGATTCAATTTTTACAGATATGGACATGCTTGAACATGGTTGCTTTTAAGTAAACATAGTACTAAATTCCACCATTATAGCTGTCATTTTTCTTTATCCAATGCAATTCCAAAAGTGCAGAAAACAAAGCTTACAATAATACACAAAAATAAAGCTAACAGATGGAAATATGCTCTGTAAACACAATTAGAGTACATATACGAACAAATACAGAAAATCCTTATTTCCTATGTCAAATAAACCCTCTAATCAAGAGCTCTAATCTGTCTATGAACATGGGTCACATAATGATTTAATTTCTCTCGGTCGAGATGGAGAGTATTATTCTCTATTAGAACTACAATGTGGCAGCTCCTTTAAGAAGTATACTAGAGCAACTATGAAACCTTATAAACATTCATAACTACCTTAAAAAGTTGAGAAACAAAGGGTGACACCCATAAATTATAAAGGACATGAATTGCTTTAATTTATATCTTTGTACTTTGTGGGATTTTATTGTATTGGGTTTAGTATTAAGTTGGTGAAGACTCAAGCTTAAATGAAGAATCAGTGGATTTCGCGAGAAGCTAAGCCGCGAAAGAGCCACGTGAGGAGCACATGACTGGAAGTTGAAGAGTCGTGCCAGGCTGTTGTTTTCGCGAGTGTCTCGCTGGTAAGGCCTTCCCTCGAGACAGTCGCGAAACATTCTGCCTGGAGGATTTTTTAGTGTGACTTCCCTACCCTTCACCCATGCTATATATACCCTCATTACCCACAAATGTAAAGGAGGCCATTTAGAGAGAAAAACCCTAGATAGGTTTTTTACAACACACACCCATCTTTTTGAGAGAGAGCTACTCATCCTTAGTGAGAAATCATTGTAGCCTCTTCTCCTTCCCTCTCCCATTATCATACCTTAAGAGGAGATTTGTACCCAAACACAATCCATATCTTTTTAGTATAGTGAGTGTTTTTGGTGTTGCTGGGAAGCATTGGAAGAAGTCAAGGATGGTAGATGCAACATGGAGCTTGTTGCGAGATTCGGAGAGCTAGACAAGACATAGTTCCAAGAAGCCTTGTTGGAGTAGGAGCTTAGAGGGCTTAGGTATAGCGGGTAGATTAGGCTTGGAGAGTCTCTTGCTAACCTATGTATCACAACCGATTGTCTAGTGGATCGATTACCACTTGGAGGGCGGCGGAGAGGTTTTTCGCCGAATTCTTCGGTTTCCTCTTTGATAACACATCGGCGTGTTATCTGTGTTTGCATTCTTCTTCCCTACTCTTTTACATTTTATTTTACTACTGTGATTATATGAATATGTGTTAGAGTAGCTTGTTTGTTTATCTACTCGCATTTACACTATTCCGCACTTAGAATTAAGTTAGTGTAAAATCTATCAAGCCGTAGCTTTAATTTGAGAGTCTTAACAACTCTTGTGTTTTTTAACACATTTTCGAGCTTTCAATAATAATAATAATAATTTATGAATCAATAAAGATATTTTTTTGGATAATACAATAAAGAATTTTATTCAAAGTAAGATAAGTATACAGTAGGAGCCCCAAAGACTCTAAACCAGCAGCTGACATAGTAGAACTCTGCATTACATACCATAACAACAACACAAACACACCATCCAAAGTAGGCAAATTCAACCCTCATAGGCATGATTATCATGGTAAGGGGAAAAGATGACATCACAAAATGCTTAATCATGCATGAAAAAAGTTTCAAATGGTCAAGATTTTTGTATTCTTAATCATACATTATGTTAATTTTGTTTTAATTTTACTTATTAATTTGAGAAGACTTTGGGGGACATCTTGTTTTGGCTAACATAATTTCAGAGCTTGGATCTTTGCCCCCAAATCATCACAGATAACTAGCAATCATATAACCCAAAATACCAAAACAAAATCAAGCTAAAATACCCAAAAAAATTAATCCAAAATCAGGAAGAAAAAGAAAACAATTCTTACATGTGGGGCCAGAAGATTCGCGGCCTAGGCCCACTCTACATTAGGGCCCAGGGCCCAAGCCGAGGAGAACCATTGCCGAGGACGACCTCCTGCTCGGCACTTCATTAAATGCCCAAATAAAGGGGCAAACTGAGTGTAGGGGCAGGCCAAGGGAAAAAGCCGCCAACACAGTAATACGGAATTCTGCATCTGACAAGCCCATACTCAAAACCATGCCCTTGTACTTTTTCAGCAACTCCCAACCACTCTAGGTATGGGATGACTAGACAGGCTTGCACCCCAAAAAAGTAATATTAACACATGGACACAAAAGGGGAATGGAACACTGGTATAAAAGGAGAAGAAAACAAAGCTGATGGGGGGCGGAAAAGCTTAAGTCTCACAACTCTTGCTAATGGAGGGTTTAGCTAGTCAAGCCAAGCCCGCCTATGCAGTATGTCCCGTAGGAACTACGACTAAACCGCTCACTTGTGTCCAAGGTCATACCTTTCAAGCCCACTCTCTACAAATCATATTGTTGGGGCCTTGTATATGTGAGCCCAACGTCGTTCATGGGTCGTTAAAAATCGTGGCCTTACAATTGGCTTCGTCTGTGGGGAGGGTTTGTGTCTTGACATAGGCGGTTGTTCGAGACAGTTCCCTTGTCATTTTCTACCAGCCTGTTATGGTGTTCTAGTGTAAAGTTCCATTAGAGGCTGTGATTCTTGAATAGGGGCTACGCTTTATGGTGTCGGCCGCGCAGATGGTTCTAGGGGCTCGGCCGAGGAGCTAATTTCCCTAAAGCCAAGGCCCCATAGAAGAAAAACTACAAGTTTTGGACAGAACCAAGGCCTTGTATGGTCCTCGGACTCAAGCCTCTAGAGAAACCAACTACTTAGACGAAAAAACTACAAGTTTTGGACAGAACCAAGGCCTTGTATGGTTCTCGGACTCAAGCCTCTGGGGAAACCAACTACTTAGACGAAAAAACTACAAGCTTTGGACAGAACCAAGGCCTTGTATGGTCCTCGGACTTAAGCCTCTGGGGAAACCAACTACTTAGAAGAAAAACTACAAGTTTTGGACAGAACCAAGGCCTTGTATGGTCCTCGGACTCAAGCCTCTGGGGAAACCAACTACTTAGAAGAAAACTACAAGTTTTGACAGAACCAAGGCCTTGTATGGTCCTCGGACTCAAGCCTCTCAAGCCTACTCCAAGGCCTTGTAAGGACTTCTACTACTTAAGAAGAAAAACTACAAGTTTTGGACAGAACCAAGGCCTTGTATGGTCCTCGGACTCAAGCCTCTGGGGAAACCAACTACTTAGAAGAAAAACTACAAGTTTTGGACAGAACCAAGGCCTTGTATGGTCCTCGGACTCAAGCCTCTGGGGAAACTAACTACTTAGACGAAAAACTACAAGTTTTGGACAGAACCAAGGTCTTGTATGGTCCTTGGACTCAAGCCTCTGGGGAAACCAACTACTTAGAAGAAAAACTACAAGTTTTGGACAGAACCAAGGTCTTGTATGGTCCTCGGACTCAAGCCTCTGGGGAAACCAACTACTTAGACGAAAAACTATAAGTTTTGGACAGAACCAAGGCCTTGTATGGTTCTCGGACTCAAGCCTCTTGGGAAACCAACTACTCAGAAGAAAAACTACAAGTTTTGGATAGAACCAAGGCCTTGTATGGTCCTCGGACTCAAGCCTCTGGGGAAACCAACTACTTAGACGAAAAACTACGAGTTTTGGACAGAACCAAGGCCTTGTATGGTCCCCGGACTCAAGCCTCTGGGGAAACCAACTACTTAAGAAGAAATTTGTAGGGTTTAGACACAGCCTGGACGTGATATGGCCCTAAAAGTCTACCCCAGATGAGAGCTATCTATTGATAGTTGGGTCAATTCCTAGACCGACTGAAATCCGTAGCCTGCCTTCGGATCCTCGATACCAGGAGAATTGGTGCAACTGTTATAGGGCCGGGTGTTATTAAAACACGGCTAAAGCCCCTCACTGGTCGGTAGCCCCCTAGGAGGGTATATTTAGTATTTATCGTTCTCGGACGATCGTCGCGCCTACGTTTCGGGGCATTAAGCCATTATCTCGGTTAGTTTTCTGAGTTTAACTTACTGGGAATTATCGTTATTATACTTGATAATACTTCATAATGCCGATAAATTCAGATTGGTAAGATTCTATTTCAAAATTTCCTGCTCTAAACATTACTAAAGGAAAATACATACATAGCACACCCGTTCACAAAGTAATCGCTGCCGAAAGGAAAAGTATTTAGAAATAAATAAATTCATCTTTTATTAAGACAAAAAAATAGTACAGTGTACAATGAAAAGCTGGAATAAACTTATACTAAAACTAACTACATAAGCGAAAAGAAAAGATACAAGAGAATGAAGAGAAGGCCGAAGAAGAAGTGCAGAGGAGAGGTTGGCTGCTATTCCAAGATGTTGTTTAAGGAAACCATTCCTCAACATTTTTACATGCCTATAACTCAGGCAGCCAAAGAGCCCAACTGGGGGCCTGCACCGTCGAAGAAAAGGTGCAGGGAGCCGGAAGTGGAGGAGCCTCCGTAGAACCACGCCTGCGATAGAGCAGATGGCGCTGATGGCGGAAAACCTTACTTCTGGCGCGTCAAGAATCTGACGCGACCAGTACCTGCTTCGGATTTTGGCTAAAAGAGGTAGAGATATCATCCCCATCTTACCAAGATGGAAGATCATCTTGAGTCTGTGTCTACCTTGTTCAGACCACATCACCTTGAGCCTTGGAGGGACTCGGTGCCTCTGTGGCGGGTGTAGTTCCTTCACCCTACACGTGCCTTAGGCATATCGTACTGAGGGTGGGAAGCGCTAAATATGGAAACTGAGATTATGGCTAAAAGATTATGGTAGTGAAGAAAACTGAAGGGTTTGTATGTAAGAGGAGTAACTCCCTGTCCTACTTATTTAAAGGGAAAGGAGGAGATATTTAATGTACGCAGAGTTCCAAGGAGTGCTACGGACAAGGAGTAGTTGGCTCAAGTTCCAACGCCATTTGTGACCGTAGGATCTGAAGATCCTCGTGAAGGCGCACCTTGAGTATAGAAGTGTCAAAGGACTCCGCGTGAGTGGGTAAAGGAATGCCTCTTAATTTGGCACGTCCCCCGTGTAAATGGAAAAATACAAATATTAATGGAGTGTAGAATTAGAGCAGGCTATGATGTAAGCCCAACATTATCAAAACCCTCCTCCTCAACTAAAAGTCGGGCAGCAGGCTTTTGAGGGGCTATTGTGGGGCCAGAAGATTCGCGACCCAGGCCCACTCTACATTAGGGCCCAGGGCCCAAGCCGAGGAGAACCATTGCCGAGGATGACCTCCTGCTCGGCACTTCATTAAATGCCCAAATAAAGGGGCAAACTGAGTGTAGGGGCAGAGCAAGGGAAAAAGCCGCCAACACAGTAATACGGAATTCTGCATCTGACAAGCCCATACTCAAAACCATGCCCTTGTACTTTTTCAGCAACTCCCAACCACTCTAGGTATGGGATGACTAGACAGGCCTGCACCCCAAAAAAGTAATATTAACACGTGGACACAAAAGGGGAATGGAACACTGGTATAAAAGGAGAAGAAAACAAAGCTGATGGGGGGCGGAAAAGCTTAAGTCTCACAACTCTTGCTAATGGAGGGTTTAGCTAGTCAAGCCAAGCCCGCCCATGCAGTATGTCCCGTAGGAACTACGACTAAACCGCTCACTTGTGCTCAAGGTCATACCTTTCAAGCCCACTCTCTACAAATCATATTGTTGGAGCCTTGTATATGCGAGCTCAACGTCGTTGTAGATTTTGACGACCCATGAACGATCTGACGTTGAGCTCAACTTAGTTGTTCTCACTGGTAGCAGTAGTGGACGATCTGACGTTGACGGATGGTGCGTGGCGGCTGCAGCGGTGGTGGTGGAGGCGGCGGTGGCAGTGACATAAAGCTTGCCAAGTCTCTCTTGTTCAGCCTCTTTCGTTCTCCGTTTCTTTCTCTTTGGTTTTCTTTTTTCATTTTATACCCTACCTATTCTACCGATAACAAGTTTACCTAATAATTTAAATAAACGGTCAAGATTGAAAATTTTAAAATGTACCGCTAAGATTTAAGTGGGTACCGTACCCATTGAAAAAAGAGGTGGGCATTATTGAACCCACTTCACACGTATTCCCACATTCATCAGAATCCCAAGGGATCCTCACAACTTTAGAGGCTTCCCTTGAAACTTGTTCCAGATGCCAAATAGCATTTGACAGCGAATTTCCCCAATGACACTACTAGCCCTCAGTTACCGACCTCACTATATACACGTCCTATCTTGACTTTCCTCGTTGCTGGTCAATGTTTAAGCCGACCACTCAAGGAGTTGTCCCTTTGACCCATAATCCTGATCTTAAGGATTGGGTTCATTATGATAAGGCTCAGAGTTAACTCCCTCAACCCGTACCATACTTAGTTCCTCTAATGGGCCTTGGGCCCTATTTTGGGTTTTGATTTAGTGGGCTTGCACAGGCCTTCTGGGCCTAATCCCCCACATATATAAAATGAGATCACAAAAATTAATAAATGCTCAATTATGAGTTATAATGCACAATTAAAAAAAAAAATCCATATGTTAATGATGTATTGGTTTATATGCACAAATTTATTGTGGTTGTGTGTGTTTCTTTAGATATATGTATACAGTTTGACTTTAATTTTTGAAATTTTTTTTAAAAATTATTTAATAAAACATTAAATGCATTTTAATCGCTGCCCTTAAAGCATTTATTAACAAAATCCAATTAGTTATGCCAAATTGCCTATGCCATGCCTGCAAGGAAACTTTTGGGATCTATATGTCTTATGGAAGCACCAAATTTCATCTATATACTTCAAATCCAAGGGTTCTAAGAGGAGTCCTATTTATAGAAGTGTTTTTAAACATTTATGAAGAGTCATAACCTTAGAAAGGGTTTTCTCTCTCTCAAATATTACAACCTTTCACCAAACTATACAGTTGTATTTGAAACAAGCCATCCTTTTGTGTTAAATACATGAGAGTACACATGCACAACTTAAAAGTCTATAATTCATTCATTCTAGTATCTAATTCCTGTAAATTCTTCTATCTTTTTAACTCAAAAAATTCCTTGTAACTTCTGACTTTTTCTTTCCAAATTTTCTTTTCAAAAGGGTTTTCTACCTAAATTTTTATCTCAAGTGTCATGATTTTCTTGCTTATGCATCGGTTACTATAAGTGGTCAGGATGGCTATACATTGAAGTCAGGATGGTCATAGAACCACCCTGACCTTGAAAAAAAAAATTATCTATAAATTTATAAAATTTTTATGATTTTTTTTTTTTTTTTACATTTAAAAAAATTTGTGACCACCTTAAAATATTTTTAAGCACAACATAATTAAATTTTGGACAAAGTTTGGCAATAAACTTAGTTGTAGATTTTGACAAATCCACCATTAGGTGATTTTTTTTTTTTTTTTTAATTTTATTTTATCCTCCATACTTGCAAAATTTCAATAAGATCAAAAATTAATAGTTAAGTCATTAATCAAATTTTTAAATTTCAAGTTTTTATAATTTAAAATTATACATGAAAAATAAGTTTACGAATCAAATAGTAAATAATATCCAATTAGCATGAAATTTGGCACGTGTGTTAAAAACATAAAGAACATGCAATTTAATAGTTAAATTTTCAAAATATATAGCAATGTTAATTTGTTTAATAAGAGTTGTAATTTTAGGTTACAACTAAGTTTGTAACCAAACTTTGTCTTTAAACTTTAATCCTTTTAACAATATATTGGATTGTTAATAAGACTATCATGCAACGATTTCAAAATTATAAATAAAAAATAAAATAAAATAAAAAACTCATAGAAAAAATTGTAAAACTTTATGTATTTGTGTTTTTAATTTTTTTTTTTTATGAAAATGTGAAGTTTTTTTTTTAATTAAATTTTGTATAATTTAAGTTTCATAATGTCCATCCTGAAAAAAATTCATAGAGCCGACACTACAAGTGGTATAGGGTGAAAATCTTTTAGAAATTTCACTTTCACCATGCGACAAATATAAATATGTTTTTTTTTTTTTTTTTTTTTTTTTTTTTTTTATTGGAGAAAGAATATGCTCTTTAGTTAATTAAGAAAAAAAAAATACTATTTTCTTCAGAAGGAAAAATAAAAAAATCAAGATGCGAGTATGACAAAAAAATAAAAAATTAAATCAAGTATCTGAAATGGTATTTGAATTTCTGTTACGACCAAAAACAGCAATGAATTTTTTTTTTTTTTTTTTTTTTGATTAACCTTAAACTCGCACGCCACAACCAATTAAAACAATGACATTTCGCATTTGTGACAATTAATGAATGAAGAAGATACTGAACCGCATCATTTGAACAGTAGATTCCGTAAATTTCAGGGAATCTTTCATAATAGGATGGATTATGAGTTATGACAATTTAAAAATTCAGTTATAACTTATTAATTTAACAAAGATTTACCTACCACAAGAAAATATCTAAGATTCATATAAAAGCAAAACTGAAGGAACCTTATGTTCTAATTCTAATAATTTTATGCATTAATGGTGTTTTGGAAGCATTTGGCAATTAGAACTGGAATTTTATTCTTTTTCTTTTATTTTTTTATATACATAGTTTAACTTTTTGAGATCACTCCTCCACCTACCAATTACTTCTACCGAATCATTGATTTCATACTTTAGTGTCTTGTTTCTTTATTGTTTCCAATCCTTGTATATTTCCTTTAGGTTTGTCTTTCCTTCCGTGTACATAATTGAAATTTTCGATTAAGGGTCCATTTGAATACAATTTATTTTTGCTAAAACTGAAAACTGAAAACTGAAAACTGAAAACACTGTAGTAAAATAATTTTTAAATGTGTGAATATTGGCGTAGGATCCATTTTTAATATATTTTTCTAAATAAAGTGGTTGTGGGTCCCATGAACAGTGCGTGAATAGTGATGCTACAGTATGTGAACAGTGATAATTGTCTCCCTGAAACGCATGAAAAAAAAAAAAAAAAAAGAGGAAAATGCTAAAAAGTGATAACACAGACTCCCGCAAACGTGAATCCAAACACACACTAACTCCAATGAAATGAAAGTTTCAAGGTAATTGTTATTTTTAAAATTATGATTCGTGGAGAGTTTACAAAAGAATTAATGCGTCGGTGGCATTTGTTTTGATTAGTAGAGCAAACTTCAAAATTCAAAAAATATTAATAGAGTGAAAATAGATGTATTTCTTCATATTATATATACATATATATATATATATATATATATATATATATATATAGGCTGGGTTAAAGTTACACCTGGTGTAACTTTAAGTAATGTTACACCACTCAATATTTTTTAATTGGATGCGAATATTAACAAATCTACCGTTAGATTACATTATCTTTGTATATTCTTTATACTTGCAAAATTTCAAAGTGATAAAATTTTAATATCTATGTCATCAATCAATTGTTAAAATTCAAATTTTTGTAGTTTAAAATAATGCATAAAAGATGAGTTTAGAGATCAAATGGTAAATAGCATCCAATTAATATAAATTGGCATGCATGTTAAGAACATATAGAACATGTAATTTAATGGTTGGATTTTCAAAATTTTAATTCAATAACAAGTTATTAGGTGGTGTAACATTGCTTAGAGAGTTACACTGGGTGTAACTTGAACCCAACTCAATATATATATATATATATAGAGAGAGAGAGAGAGAGAGAGAGAGAGAGAGAGAGATCATCTAGTTTGAGATGTATGAATTGCCAGCAAGTTCTATGTCCGGATTTGGGTGCAATTACTATTTTGTTGTGAGAGAGAAAAGATATCAAGGTGAAAAAGTAAATAATTAAAAGGTTATATATATATATATATATATATATTTTTTTTTTTTTAAATTTTTTATATTTATTCATCTAAGAGTAAGATTAAAAGTGGTATTGCACGGTGCAATAACCCAAGTTCTCATCATTACATGGCAGCTTGGCAATTTTCCACAAAAAATAAAAATAAAAGAAAAAGATATAACAGTTCAAAATAGTCTTCTTTATTTTCTTTGTAATTTGTGATTTTATTTATGATAATAAATTTATGGTACTTTTTTAAATTTGTAAGAGATGATACCCTTCAATGATAGTATATTGATAATATTGTTTTCCCAAAATGATATTGATGATGTGTGAAAATCAGTAAGCTGAATGCTTCGGATTTCAACGACGGTTGGATGACTTGAAAAGAAAGAAAGAGACTATCGAAGGTGACTGAGGTGAATCAGCCAATGACCCTCTAACGATTAAGTCAGATTTCTCTCTAGGACTCGAATATGGAAAGGGATTAAAAGTAGAATGCCTTGGATTGGTGAGAGTAGGTCATTTTTATAGAGTTTGGAGTGAGTCTACTTGTTAGGTGCCACTAACATCAATGTGTGGACTTAGTGGGGAGCATGAAGCAAATTTCGGGGGATACACCCCACGTCTCGGAATAGTGGATTGTGGTCCGATCGTTTTGTGTTTGTAGAAAATACTTGGAAATTCACTAAGTGTTAGTTAGTCGTCTATACCTTCTTGTGATATGGACGACTAGTATCTCTTTGGATGGCTATCACTTCCATGAATGACCTATTTTCATGTTTGTGATGCATCTTTCTATTTTCTCCCTTTTAAAAATTATCTTGGACGTTGTTAGGCTTGGATGACCCTTATGGACGAATGCGACTTGTTATAAATCACCATCAATTGCCCCCTTGTCCATAAGTCGTCCATATTCTTGTTGAATATTTTCTATTTTTTTTTTTACATGTGGCACTCTTTGATTTGTTGATGGATCAAACTCGTGGCATCTAGAGATTTGTTGGAATCAATTGGCGTAGGCGTTGCCACGTGGCTTGATTTGAGTGATCTGGGGGTCATGTTGCTTTGTTCCTCGAGAAGGTGGCCACGTGGCATTTTCTGGTTGGTCCGTGTCGCTTCAGTGTCCCACCTAGTTGCCTATAAATAACTCAGTACCTCACCTGCCCTCCTTGTTTTCTCAAATTTTCTCTTCTGACACTCTCGCCTTTGTTCATCCTTCACGTCTCATCTAGAAGTCTTCTCCTATCCATAGTCCTCTTCTTCTAGCATCAGGTATCATTTCCTTCTCATCTATAGGTTTTTTCTTTATAAATGGCTAAGATTGTAGTTTCCTTGTCTAGTGGTAGGGATGATAGGGAGATAGACGAGTACTATGACAATATTAATAGTAATGGTAGTAGTAGTAGTAGTGATAGTGAGAGTAATGGTGAGAGTGGATCTACAAATGAATTGTTCTCGTCTAGAACCCCTAGGATTCCTTTAGAGGTTTTCTAGGAAGGAATGAGGAGAAGGGTAGTGTCTGGATCGTCTGCTAGTCCGTCCACTGCTCCTCCATCATCCATCCCATCTTCTTCTTCTCAGATGAATGAAAGTGACCGGAGTAAACCGGCCAAGGACCCTCCAACAATTAAGTCAAATTTCTTTATTTCTTTCTTTTCAGATCATCCAACTGCCGTTGAAGCCCGAAGCATTTAGCCTACTGATTTTTACACATCATCAGATATGGTTCCACGCATTTCAATTATTTCAATCTCTCAACCATATATATTACGTATTCTACCAAGACAAAACTAGTTACTTCAATTTTCAATTGATAGTCATAGTGAGGAATGAGGATGGGTATGGTTAGCCGAATATTCTTTTAGCTACTACAACTTGGGGATTAATTGCATGCAGTACTGGAATTAATTTTTAAGTTCCAAAAAAAAAGGGGTAATGTTCATTAGAGTGGGCAGAGGTGGCTCTATGTATAACTCACTCTGGTCACAGGACCGTTTGACTTGCCAAAAAATGCAGAGAGAGAGAGAGAGTAAACTAACCTATTTTGACCATCCTAATAAAAATATTGACCGTGATTTGAGAATTACAAGAATTTTGGTTAAATAAAAATAAGAGTAATGTTCACAACATTTTTACAATAATTTCACAACAAATCTTATGTGATAAGCGAGAAGCAGTTACTAATTTTGGCTCAATATTGATATCACTTTTTAACCCATTAATAACAAATTTTTGCATAAGATTTGCTTTTAAAAATGTTGTAGATATATCATTACTCCAAAAATAATTATGGCCCTTCAAATATAATCCTTAAACAAAAAAAAAAAAAAAATACAACAACAACAACAACAACAACAACAAAAACAACCCAAACCAAAACAAGACTAGACCAAACAATAAGGACAAAGGAGTGAACAAATTATTCAACAAAAAGCCTATTCAAAAAGAAAAATAAAAATAATCACTCAAATTTGTAACTCTTTCAACCTATTATATAAAAATAATCAATAATTTCATTTTTCCTTAAAAAAATGACTCAAGAAAAATATTGTAGTCATGAGTTAATCCTTGACAGTGTCGGCAGTTATGCTTTTTTTTGGCTTTGAAGTCGCAATAATTTTGCTATTTTTAGTGACTCAACTCATAGTTGTAGCAAATTTCATTCATTTTTCTTTTTCTTCTCTATTATCATTTCAATTCTCTTATTTTATAATTCTTATCTCAAAATTCTTAATTCTCACTTTATCTCTTATCAGTCAATTTTTTCTTTTTCTCTTTGTTAGTAGAAAAAAATTGTAACGCTTTATATATTTTTGTATATAGTTTTTTTTTTGTGACATTGATTTATTTAAGTTATTTATTTATTAAATTTTGTATAATTTAATTAGTGATCACCTTAAAGAAAATTCTTGAAGCCGCCACTTGCATTGGGTTTGATTCAACTTCCACCCGTGGGATTGGTTCGACTTCTACACATCATCATCTTAAATAAGATGCATGGCTGATTGAGAATTATAAATAATTTGAACTAGTATCTCCTCCTAACCTCAAGCATACAATTTCTTTATAAAAAAAAAAATATATATATATATATATATATATTTGTTCTTATATATATATATATATATATATATATATTAGGTGACAAAAACAAGTCTAGTGATTGATTTAATAAGTTCTTAAACAAATAGGAAACACCGACCGAACAACTACACAATCATAACAAAAATATAGACACCGACCAGCGACCACACTTCCAAATACTTGGCAGTTTGTGAGTTCTAGTGCATGTAGAGAGAGAGAGAACAGTGAATTAGTAGCTATCAAGCCCCCCCCCCCCCCCCCCTTTTTTGGTCTAAAATTAAAATATTAAATTATTGGAATTGCTTTGTTGAGAAATTTGTAACATTGAAACTATCTTAATTTAATGGTAAGTAAAGAATAAAATCAAAATTGCTTTTTCCCTTCACTCGAGCTTGACCTTTTTTGCAATATTACACTATTATCTAGTAGCCCAATATTTATACTTGTGTTTTTTTTTTTTTTTTTTTTTTTTTTTTTTTTTTTTTTTTTGGGTAAACTATATTTTGGGGGCCAAAATGGCGAAATGCCATCATTGACAAAAAATATATAGCATTTTACCACAGTTTGCAAAATATTTTTTTGAAAGCACTCATAAGTCACATCTTCAACTACTTTTAATCAACTCCCTATACTCTTTCTTTTAGTTCCAAATCCAGAGTCTTTCTTTCTCAGTTTCTCAGCAATAGTTGCGTCGGTCTCTCTGGTTTGTTCTCCTCTTCTTCCTCTCTCTCTAATTTTTTTTTTTTTAATCTAGATCAAATAATGGACCAAAAAAAAAACAACCCTTAAAATGGTGTCCCAAAATCAGAAAATTTCATCATCAGTGAAATTTATTCAAAAGCTTGCCTAACAAAATGAAAGAGAAAACTGAGAGAGAGAGAGAGAGGCTACTGTGATTGAGAGTTATTTATAAAAAAAGTTGCCTACACTGCTACACTCCTAACAAGGAACTCGATTTTGGTGAAATAGAGTTTCACATTACACTATATAATTTGTGGAACTTGAGTTTGTAAAACTCTAGTTACATGTCAAATTTGAGTTTCAAAAACTCAAGTTTTAAAAAGTGGTAGATTGCTAAAATTTTTGCAAACAGTGGTAGAACACTACATACTTTGGCCAATGATGGTATTGGGCCATTTTGGCCACATTTTTTGTCTCTATCTTATACACCATATTTCAATTTGATCCCTAACCTTTCAATACCGTATCAATTTAGTCTCTGCCGTTATTTTTTGGATGAAACTTTATAACGTTTCTAATAGCCAAAATAAAATGTTAGCTTCCATTGATATGAGAATAAACTAAAATTTTATTTTGGTTGTTTGTCATGTCAGTAATTTTCATCCAATATATAATGACAGTGACTAAATTGATACAACATTGAAAGGTTAGGGACCAAATTGACATAATTGAAAGGTTTGAGATCAAATTAACACAATTGAAAGGTTAGAGACCAAATTGAAATATGGTGTAAAGGATATGGACCAAATATATAGTTTACCCTTTTTTTTTAAAGAAAAAAAACTCGCCGCCTTTTATATTTTTAGTAAGGAGTTGATTATAACGGAAAATAGAAAAGGCTTAGAGGCCCGTTACAATTATTAACAATTAGATTAAGTACATAAAAGTTTTGTAACTGTTAATGTTATTTATTGTGATTTTTCTTCTTTACTTGTTGTGATTAGTGTATAATAAAGATAGGGTTAGTGATGTGTAGTTGTATACACATGAAAATAATATTACTTACTGGATCATGTTAACGGATTTCTTTAGGGCAATTGTTAATAAACTATAATAAGAAAGTTTTGATACCACTTTTATGGAAAATATAAAAAGCTGTCAACAACATTTATTATTTTATCATTCTCTCAATAAAACGTTTCTAAAAATAGCTCATAAACCAATGCCCTAAGGACATTGGTTAACATTTCCCTTACTTTATTTATAACCAATAAATCAATAAAATTTGGCTAAATTATGTTAGAGGAGAAGTAGGGGCAGAACTTGCTTTCTTTTACAATGAGAATTTGATTAGGGTTTTAAATCCTTTGTTTTTTTAGAATCCGCTTGGGAGTTTATAAAGGAATAGAATGAAATGGAATGATCATTAAAGAAATGGAATGGAATTGAATGGAATGGAATGGATTTAAGTAAGGGAAAGGAATGGAATTAAGTAACATTGATTGGATGTTTTAAAATAATGGAATGGAAAGGATTGAAAATGAATGAAATGTAAGTAATTTTGTTTGGGAGCAATACGGAGGGAATGGAATGAAATCATTTTATAACAATATTACTAATAGACCCCTATTTTAAAATAAATAGTTGAATATATAGGAGTATTTTGGGAATTTTAATAAAATTTTCATTAAACCTAAATCCATCCCCTCCTATTCCTCCCAATTTTGGGGGGAACAAAAATTTGAGATTTTAAGGGCTTAGGAGGGAATGAGTATTCTCTCTTAACCATTCCATTCCCTCCCACCTAAACTCGCAAACAAAGGAATGAACTTTCCATTTCCTCCGTTAAAACTCCCAAACAAGAGGGAGGGAAGAATATTCTTAAAATATTATTTTCATTCCATTCCATTCCATTCCCTCCTCCCAAGCAGAGCCTTAGGGAGGGGTGGGGGAAGGGATCCAATTCAAAAAGAACATACTTGTTGGGACGCTTATTGGGCTTATTAGTATTTAGAAGGTCCAAATAATCTAAGGGCTATTGGCTTATCTCCTAAGTAGCCCTGTTCACAGGTTCGGTTTGTGCCCAACCTGCAACCAACTTGATCAGATTAAGTGAGGAATTTCTAACCCTGCAGCCAACCCGTAACAGTATTGGATTCGTTGGTTTTGGTCTCTCTCGAGTGGTAGTTGGTTTTAGGTGAAACAGAAAACCGCCAGAATTCGCTAAAAAGCAGTGAGATTTCGTTAGATCTAGCAAGATCTTACTAGATCTGTCCAAGATTCAGTGAGATTCGACTAAGATCTCATTGGATTTGTAGCGATTTTTGCCTAATCATGCAGAACTTGCCGGATTTGATGAACTTCAAGCAGATTTGGTGCTGCCATATTTAGTTGGAAATTTCATTGGAAAACTTGAAAATCTCCAAAATTTTCGTATTTTAGTGTAGTCGGATTAGGTTTCACGGGTTTTGGAGGAGGAGATCTGAAACTGACACGTTAGTGTCAAATTCTTGAAGGTTGAGACCCGAGTCTGATCGTAAGAGCAGTCAAATCAGGTGGTTACGGGTCAAGTATAAGTGGGTTGGTTGGGTGGGTGGGCTGGACACTCCTACACCTAATAAAGATATGAAAACAATTATATCCATATTAAAGTCCTTCACAATGAGAATTCAAATTTAATTTTAGGAAAAGTTAATGGATGACTAATTATATTTCCCATGATAATTTTGTCAAAACTTTCTTAAAATAGTTTATTAACACTTATCTTAATTTTTGTACTAAGTGTCTATTTTGATTTTTTTTTTTAATGTCAAATAACTCATTTAGTTTAAAAATCAAGATAACCTCCTCACTCACTTAAAGTAAAATCACATGCTCATTACAAAACAACGGTTTAATAAATACCAATTACAACATAGTATTCTTATAATTGTTCAATTATCAAAGGAGGTGCAAATTCAATTGTGATCATTATATATCATTGTTGTCATTATCAATGAAGTGATCAATTCAATTCTCTCAATCAACCTTAAAAAAATTTGTGAGCTTGCGCCGCCCTAGCCACATCCACAAGTGAAGTAATTTTATTTTTTCTTTTTCTTTTTTGTTTAGCCAATGAGATGTTAGTAACCCAAGTGGCAAATTTAAAATAATGATAAATAAACATGTTTCTAAAATCCAATTTCTTAGGACAGGAAGAAGACTTTAATGCTATGTTTGGAAGTTGTGAGAGAGAAGAGAGTAGAGGGGAGTAAAGGAAAGGAGAGTAGTGAAGAGGAGAATAGAGGAAAATGGTTATCTTCTACCTTGTTTGGATGTTTTTAAAATTAAGGGGGAGGGAAATAATTAGTCTTTTCATAATTTGTAATTTTGTTAATATGGAGAGGGTAAATTTGGTAATTCATTTGGTTAAGCATTTCTATACTCTACTCTCCCTCCAAATCTCTCCAATTTGGGGGAATTAAAAATGATGGGTTAGAAGTAGTTAGAACCCGTCCAAACCCTTTCAAATTCCTCCCCCTCCTCCCTTAAAAACATCCAAATAAGGTAATTTAACTTACTCTTCCCCCCTCTACTTTACTCCCCTCTACTCCTCATCCATCCAAACAGGCTATAAAGTCTTGCACGTGTTATCGAAGGATATTGAAGTTCAATTGAAAGTTTACAGATTCGATTAAATTGGAAATGTCAAGGTGATGATAATGAGACAAAAAAGACAGCCGGAAATGTTTACCTATTTATTTCAGTTGTCCACTCACCGTCAATAAGGATTGTGCATGGGTACATATATTTCAACAAAGTTTCTCTCCAAACTAGTTTAGAGAGAAACCCTACAAACTTATCATATATCTTTATATTGAGTGTGAATTTTGAAAATCTAACCGTTAGATTGCATATTCTTATTACATCCTTAATGCTTACAAAATTTCAAGAAGATCAAAGATTAATTACTATGTCACCAAATAAATGTTATAATTTTAAGTTTTTTTGATCTAAAGTTGTATATAAAAAATAAGTTGATTGATCAAATAGTAAATAACATCCGATTTGAATGAAATTTGATACACATGTTAAGAATATAAGGAACATAAAATTCAATAGTTAGATTTTCAAAATTCACACACAAAAAAGAAATATATAACAAGTTTGAAGAGTTCCTCTCCAAACTAGTTTGGAGAGAAACTTTGTTACATATATTTTATCAATTTGTTAGTTTTAGTTGTATTATATACTAAGTAAATTATGTATTTGGTTCTTTATCTTTTATACTATATTTTAATTTGGTCTATAACATTTAATTGTCAATTTGGTCTCTAACCTTTCAACACTGTGTTAATTTGTCCCTACCGTTATTTTTTGGATAGAAATTGCTGATGTGGCAAATGACTAAAATTAAAAAAAAATATATATATATATATATATATATATATTTTTTCTATTGATATGGTAATAAAATTTTGTGGGGGCCAATTAGTTAGGAGGTACTATTAAGGCTGTACGAATTGGGCCTATGGCCCAATCTGAGGACATTAACTAATCTGAGAATAGCCAAATGAGGTTATAATGGGAATGGTATAAAGAGAAAAATAAAGATAGTACTAGATAAGTCCAACACACGTTCGAGGAGAAAAGACATCTCGGGAACAAGGATCCGAGGTCAGTAAGAGTGTCATATCACCCTAGACCTTCTTCAAAGTTACACCACAATTAGGAATTGGACAAGGGATAAGTAAAGGGAGGTAACAAATATTTTCAAAAGCTGCTACTTCCACATTAAATGCCTCCCAACTAACTCTCTGGCAGCATTAATGTGGAGGTGATACCTGAACAGCGACCAAGCAGCCTTACAGCTACTATTTGATGGTTCTGGGAGGTGTTGGATGGGACAACAAGGAACTCCTAAAATCCAACCTACACGTGTATGGTAGGGATAACACCAAGATTGTAATATATAGCACGGGAAGGTGACCTAAAAAGGGGATTGAGAGAAAAATCATAAAATCTAGGCAATAACATTGTGAATTCTTGTAATTGTGTTCATCAACAAGATATTATAAGATAAGTTTCTCAGGCTGTGTCGAGGACAGATTTTCTTACTTTACTTGTGCTTAACAATCTTAATTCAGCAACTTTTATGGTCCATCTTTTAGAGTAGAACTAGTTCTTTCACCCACACTCTATAAATTCATTGTTTGGGCTTGTTGGGCTTAAACCCAATCCTATACTGGATTTAATCCAAATACAGTCCTTACAACTTTTAAAAAAATAAATAAAATTTTTGGCCGTTTGTCACTCAACAATTTCCATCCAAAAGATAATGACAGGACTAAATTGACACAATACTGAAAAGTTAGGGACCAAATTGAAAAATTAAGAACCAAATTGAAATATGATGTAAAGGATAAGGACTAAATATGTAATTTACCCATTTTAAATTTTATTTTATCATTTATGAATAAATTTTAATATGTAACAACATTAATTGTTTTAATGGGAGTTATAAGTTATTGACAGCAACCAAGTTATTAGCCAAACTTTATCCAATATAGATTCAAGTTCAACATATAAATTGATTAATTAATATTAACAAACCAAGATTAATTTCATATAAAGAATCATGTATTATGGTCATGAAAAAAAAAATACAAAAAAGGAAATAAAGAATGAATGAAGAAATAATATTTAAATGAGATAGAGAATGGGATAGAAAATCTGTTGGAAAGTGTATTTGAAAAAGTGGGTAGTTAAAAGGTAAAAGTCACTGTTCATTCTCTAAACAGTACAAAAATTTGGAGAATCTGCTGGAGATGCTCTACCACTAATCCCTCACCTCCTAGCTGCCCTCCCTCTCTTTCACTCTCAGCCGCTCTCCCTCTCCCACACTCTCACTCTCACTTGCTGCCGCCGATCCTTGCCTCCTTCACCATCACTGGAAAAGAGAGAAAGAGAAAGTAGAAGCTTGACCTAGATAGCAAGGTTGAGGCCAAGTCTGAGGTTGTAATGGAGGAGCCTGAGGCTCTTTGAGTTGGCAAAGCCACGAGAGGTCGTTTAATGTTTTGGAGACACGAGGAACGCTAAGAGCTTCGTTTGCCCACTCCATTCCTCTCTCAATTCCTTTCTTCAGAAAATCTATGTCCTTGTGAACCACCTCACCCAAGTGTCCCAAATTCCCCACCACACATCCCTTCTTAATCGACGACGTCGTTTTGGAGGCTCGAGCTCGCGTTGAATAGCATTGAGTAGAGATTGAAGTCGATGGCGAAGATAATGGTGCCGTCGTCACTACCGCCATTGCCATTGGTGACTGACAAAGAGAAAGAAACGACGATTCAGTTTTTAATAATTAAAATCTTTCTTTCATTTTTTAGGTTCATAAAATAATAAGTTTGTTTTATGATTGAAAATTTGAAATATGTGAGTGAATGAATGAATGGATGGTAAAGATGTTCTTGTGATGGTTTCTATCCACAATACTTAATTACTTAAATCTATTTTGTCAAATTTGTTGGAAATGTTTTTTTTTCTACACATATTTGTGCTCTCTCTAACCCCATTTGGCTTAGTTATAGAGTTCAAGGTTTTCTGATTTGTTCTACAAGTTGGGTTTCCATGTTATGCTGTTCTACATGGCTTAAAGATCCAGACAAAATATAATTTTTTTTATTGGGCCACTGATTGGGCCTGAGGTGGCATGGTTGGCCGAGGCTCGACGGGCCGGGTTTGGGGTTTAAAAAAAACCTGTTTATTAAACGAGGCAAGTTCGGGTTTTGGGAGTGGGCTCGTGGGGCGAGTTCGGGCATAAAGAAACCTGCCCTGAACCCGATCCGTTGCCATTCCTACGTGGGTACATATATTTTATTAATTTGTTAGTTTTAATTGTATTATATACTAAAATTTTGAAATGAGTAAATTATGTATTTGGTTCATGAAGAGGGTAAAAATCTAAGTTGATGGATCTCCATGAAATGGGCCTGACAGTTCCATATCTGTGGGCCAATAGAGGATAGGCCCAACTTGTGCAAGGTCTGTTATGGACGGATCCTGCATAAATGGATGCAACAAGGATGGATCGAGCACCCACCTGGCAGCCAGAAACCATAATGGGAAATACTTGTGACACACACTTAGCCACCATAGAATCCCAAGGTAAATGGAATCCTAGCACAAAGAGGATTCCGGAGGATACGCGCATTAATGAAGATCTTCTCTACAAGGAAATGTCTTGTCCATCACGTTTGGGACAATTCAAGAGGATTCCTATAAGGAAAAGACTTCTACACTAAGAAAGAGATGTCAACCTTCTACTACTATAAAAGCCCCAATACCCTCACAAATCAAGGTATGCATAATTTACCCTTTTCTAGCACTCTAAAGTTGTGAGAATAGTTCTAACTTGACCTTCGGAGGGTATTCGGCCGACACCACATTGGTGCTTTCTGTTAGGTCTTCTCTCTTTGCTGTGCAGGTATCGTTATGAGCGTGCGAAGATCATGTGGCTCACTGGTGATATTTACGACATCATCAGTTGGCGCCGTCTATGGGAAAGTGTGAAACTTATAAGCCATAACAAACGCTTCCTAGACTAAGAGTTGCATGGTTCTTACTCACTCGATGGCGACCACCACCAATAACATTCAAGGAGACGAGCCACGCCCGACTGCTCTAGAGAGACAAGTCCAGACCCTAACTGCGGCCGTGGAGCGCCTCACTAAGCAAAACCAGGTTTTGGAAGAACAACTACACTAGAAGGCAGGGCACGGTACTCAGGAAGAGGACCAAGAAGGTACCAGTGCCAAGCGAAGGGACCAAGAAGGGCAAGAGGGTAGTAACGCCCCAAGCAGATCGGAGCGACAAAACATAAGCCTCCCATCCCTCATGGATACAGCTCCACCACCTATTGTCGCAGAGATGCAGGCAATGAAGGAGCAGATGGAAGTTATGATGAACGCCCTCAAGGGACGAGGGTCCAACGATCTTGACAACCTAGTCAACCGAACCGACTCACCGTTCACTGCCTCCGTCAATTCCTTCCATCTGCCGCATAAATTCTACATGCCACAGATAGACAGTTACGACGGAATCAAGGACCCTCTAGATCACCTAGAGACCTTGATGCACCTTCAAGGAGTTGTGGACAAAATCATGTGTAGAGCCTTCCCTACAACGCTGAAGGGTGCTGCGAGAATTTGGTTCAGTCAGTTGACGCCTAACTTCATCAGTACTTTCAAGGAGCTGAGTGCCCAGTTCACTTCGCACTTCATTGGAGGGCACAGATACAAGAAGTCTACTGCATGTCTGATGAACATTAAGCAGTGGGAGGACGAGACGCTGAGGTCCTACATAACCCATTTCAACAAGGAGGCCCTCTCAATTGACGAAGCAGATGACAAGATACTCATAGCAGCATTCACTAATGGGTTACGGAAGGGTAAGTTTCTATTTTCTCTATACAAGAACGATTCAAAGACAATGTTGGATGTGCTTTACAGGACCACCAAATATATAAACGCGGAAGACGCACTGCTAGCCTGCGAGGATAGCCTAGAAAAAGGGAAAGACAGGAAGACACATGGCAGGATGGGGGGCGAAAGATGGCTAGAACCGGAGAACAACAGGATGATAGACGCTCCAAACCCCCCACTGGGATCACAAGTTTCACCCCATTAACTGCCCCAATAGATCAGGTCTTAATGTAGATCAAAGACGAAGGAGCCCTAACATTCCCCGGCAAGTTGAAGGGAGATCCTAGCAAGAGGCCAGGGACAAGTACTGCCGCTTCCATCTAGACCACAGGCACGACACAGCTGACTGCTACGATCTAAAATAGCAGATAGAGGCTCTTATAAGACAGGGGAAGCTACAGAGGTTCGTTAGTAAGGAAAGAACGAATCCACCCCAAGAGCAAGCCCTGCGATGGGAGAATGAGCGCCCAAGGCCACCTATTGGAGACATAAGGATGATCGTAGGGGGCACGACAACTTCTGGGTAGTCCAAAAAAGCCCAAAAGACCTACCAGAGAACGGTCCAGAACGTCCAGCTTACGGGCGCCGTACCCAAGATGGCACGGATCGACAACCTCGTCATCAGATTCTCAGAAGAAAATGCTCAAAGGTTGCACCACCCGCATGACGACGTGCTTGTTGTCAGCCTACGGATAGGAGACTACAACATGCACCGGGTTCTGGTCGACAACGGGAGTTCGGCAGACATCCTGTATAACCCGGCTTTTCAGTAGATGAGGATTGACAGAGAATAGTTGGTCCCGGTAAATGCCCCTCTTGTTGGTTTTGGAGGGACGAGAGTGTTCCCCATTAGTGCTGTCACCTTGTCAGTAACGGTAGATGATTACCCCCAGCAAATCACTAAGGACGTAACATTCCTAGTGGTCGACTGCTCGTCCGCTTACAATGCCATTCTCAAATGACCCACCCTCAACTCATGGAAAGCTGTAACTTCAACCTACTATTTAATGATAAAATTCCCTACAGATTATGGAGTAGGAGAACTGGGCGGAAATTAGGTGGCAACGTGAGAATGCTATATTGCTATGTTAGAGATGGATGATCATCAGCAAACAATATGCATAGGAGAACAACGGGCAGTAGTGGAGCCGGTTGAAGAATTAGAAGAGGTGATTCTTAATAACTTAAGGCCAGAACGGACGACTAGAGTGGGTACACTAGCAAGTTGGCCAGTACGCCAAGCGCTCATGGCATTCCTAAGAGACAATCAAGATGTATTCGCCTGGAGTCACGAGGACATGCCAGGAATCGACCCTTCAATCATAGTTCACAGGTTGAATGTATCACCCTCATTTTCCCCAATTTGGCAGAAGAAACGAGTATTCACTCAGGAGCGAGACAAAGCCATAGCCAAGGAAGTTCGAAAGTTGCTTAAGGTAGATTTGATCCAAGAAGTGTACTACCCCAATTGGTTGGCAAACGTGGTCATGGTTAAAAAGGCCAATGGAAAATGGAGGATGTGCGTAGATTTCATGGACCTCAATAAGGCTTGCCCCAAAGACAGCTATCCATTCCCACAGATAGATACTTTGGTAGACTCAATTGCAAGACACCAGCTTTTGACCTTCATGGATGCTTTCATGGGCTATAACTAGATCAAAATGGAAGAAGCCAATCAAGAGAAGACCTCTTTTGTTACCAGCCAGGGATTGTTCTGCTACAAGGTGATGCCATTCGGACTCAAAAATGTTGGGGCGACATACCAGAGATTAATGAATAAAATGTTCGCACACTAGATTGGGAGGAAAGTACAAGTTTATATTGATGACGTGTTAGTGAAGAGCCTGCACGAAGATGATCACCTAGACGACCTCCGGGAGACCTTTGTCACCCTCTGGTCATATAACATGAAACTGAATCCAAACAAGTGCACGTTCGGGGTGACGGCAGGGAAATTCTTGGGCTTCATGATATCCCAAAGAGGTATAGAGGTTAGCCCGAAGAAGATATGGGCCATTATGGAGTTAGAACCACTGAGGACGGTTAAGGAGGTGAAAAGCTTGAATGGCAAAATTGCAGCCCTGAACAGGTTCATCTTGAAAGTGACGGACAAATGTCTACCTTTCTTCCACACTCTGAGAAAATCGTTTGAGTGGACGAACGAATGCCAGAAGGCGTTTGAAAACTTAAAGGTGTACCTTTCATCTCCCCCGTTGCTCAATCCATCCAAGCCAGGAGAAGAACTCTACCTATACTTAGCTGTTTTACAAGCCGCTGTTAACGCAGCTTGGGTAAGAGAGGAAGAAGGATCTTAGAGACCAATCTACTTTACAAGTCGAGCGCTCCGAGAAGTAGAAGAGAGGTACCCTTAGATGGAGAAGTTGGCCTTCGCGTTGATAACCGTAGCACGAAAACTCAAGCCGTACTTCTAAGCACATACCATCGTTGTCTTGACGGACAAGCCCCTGAGAAAAGCCATGAGTAGCCCCGAGGCTACAGGACGGATGGTTTTGTGGGCAGTGGAGCTTAGTGAGTTTGATATACAATACCATCTGCAAACAGCTATAAAAGGGCAAGTGGTGGCTGACTTCATCATCAAATTCACCCTCGGGGACTGCCAAGGGGCAGAGGAGACCCGACAGTGGAATATTTATACGAACGGATCTTCTAATAGACGAGCAGGAGGGGTCAGTGTGGTAATCCAAACCTCGGAGGGGAATAAGATTGAGTGCATGATTCGACTGGACTTCCCCATAACCAACAACGAGGCCGAATATGAAGCATTGGTGGCAGGGCTAGACCTCGCAAAGGTAGCAGGTGCTAAAAACGTGGTCGTACATTGAGACTCACAGGTAGTAATAAGTCAGATTAATGGCGGCTACGAGTGAAAGAATGAAAGGATGAAAAGGTATCTAGAAGAGGTGAAGAATCAAATCGGCAACCTTGAAGTCAGATTCGTTCAAATCCCAAGGAGGGAAAACGAATGTGCCAACCGTCTAGCAAAAGCTGCCTCGGTAGAATTTATGCTTGTCCCCGAACAGGTATTGTCATTTGTTCAAGTCTCCTCACTTATTGATGACAGAACAAATGTGCAACAAAAAGATTCTGAAAGTAATTGGACTATGTCATTGATATCATACCTGAAGACTGGCATGTTACCAGACGAGAATGATGCCGCTAGGAAGTTGAAGGTCCAAGCATCATGATTTGTGCTGATAAAAGATGTCTTATACAAAAGAGGGTTCTCTCGACCGTACCTGAGGTGTTTAGCCACGAGGAAGCAGATTATGTAATGATAGAAGTCCATGAGGGTATCTACGGAAACCATTCGGGGGCACGGTCATTAGTGCACAAGTTGATCAAAGCAGGATATTATTGGCCTACAATGCTGAAGGACGCACAAGCTTATGTCAAGGCCTGCGACAAGTGTCAAAGGTTCAGTAATTTCATCAGGCAACTGTCCGAAGAATTGACCCCCATAACGGCCCCTTGGCCATTCGCTTAATGGGGACTAGATATCATGGGCCCTTTCCTGACAGCAATTAGGTAGCTAAAATTTTTGGTAGTTGGTATCGACTACTTCACTAAGTGGGTGGAAGCAGAAGCCCTAGCCACTATCATGGAAAAGAACATTTGAAGTTTTTTTTGGAGGAATATCATTTGCAGGTATGGGATACCCGGAGTGCTTGTCTCCAACAATGGAAAGCAATTCGACAACAGCGCATTTAGGGACTTCTGTTTGGAGCTAGGTATCAAGAATCACTACTCGTCGTCGGCACACTCATAGGCCAATGGGCAAGTTGAAGTCACAAACCAGTCCTTACTCAAGATCATCAAGACCCGGCTTGAGGGGGTAAAGGGTATCTGGCCGGACGAGCTACCAAGCGTCCTGTGGCCATACCGAACTACAGCAAGAACACCCACTAAAGAAATGCCGTTCCGACTAGCATACAGAAGTGACGCTGTCATCCTAGCAGAAGTAGGGCTCACAAGCTATCGGGTGGAGAACTACGACGAGGATAAGAACAAAGAGGCCATGCGCCTTCAGCTCGACTTGGTGGACGAAGTCCGGGCGATAGCGGAGCAAAGGTTGGCACAGTATCAGAATCTCATGGCGAAACACTACAACTCCAATGTCAGGCATAGAGACTTTCAAGTTGGAGATCTTATACTACGGAAGGTAATGGGCGCTACTAGAGATCCTTCGTAAGGAAAGCTTGGCCCTAACTGGGAAGAACCCTACAGGATCTCATCATGGCAAAGGAAGGGCACCTACCACCTCGAGACTCTGGACAAGCAGAAGCTATAGCACCCATGGAACACGGAGCACCTACGGAAATACTACCAGTAGAGATGATATGAAGAGCAACAACGCTCCCCAATTTCCCAATTTATTTAGTTTTACTACAATTACTAGTTTGACTTGGACAATTTTTGCTACAATACTTTATGTATCTTTTTTTTCTACGAACACATTTTTTTTTTTTTTAAAGAAGAATATTCAGACACAACTATGTTTTTCTACCTGAATTCCTACAAAGTCCAAAAAGTGGACGGGTATAAACTAAAGTCCACAAACTGGACAGATCATTCCAGGAGGATAAGAATTCCTACAAAGTCCAAAAAGTGGACGTGTATAAACTAAAGTCCACAAACTGGACGAATCATCCCAAAAGGATGAAAATTCTTACAAAGTCCAAAAAGTGGATGGTTCATCCACAGAGGATGAAAATTGTATTCAAGTCCACTAAGTGGACGGTTCATCCATGAAGGATGAAAATACTACCAAGTCCATAAAGTGGACGGTTCATCCATAAAGGATGTAAATTCTATTCAAGTCCATCAAGTGGACGGTTCTACCAGGGAGGATGAAAATTCTAGTCCATAAAGTGGACGGATTGTCTAAAGCAGATGAAAATTTTAGTTCATTTGGTGGACAAACAATCCTTGAATGATTAAATGTTAAGCTTATAAGGTGAATGGTCCATCTAGAAGGACAGAAATTTATAAATAAATTAAAAAAAAAAAAAAAAAGGTGGACGGATTGTCCATTGAGGATGAAAGTCTAACCAAGTCCATAAGGAGGACGGTCCCTTTGAACATTAAGACGGACACAACTTAAAGTCCAAAACAAAATGTGGATGGACACATTTTGGGAGATGGGTTTTTAACTCAATGGCCATAAAATTAAAGGCCATAGTGGACGGATCTGTCTAAATTCAAACCCCCATAATTTCCATTGACTTAAATGACGGGTCAAATAGAACGGACCCACTGCGTTCATAACAACTATGAAACAAGCAATTAAACCAAAATAGGCAAATAAAAATATAAAACCCTTGAAGGGAAATTGTTTAACATGGAAAAAGTAATGACAAATAAAATTAAAGGATTTTTCTCCCAACTTACAAAAAAAAAAAAAAAAAAACTCTTGAGGGTCTACATCCTTCTCTTGACGGGTGTCATCAGCTACAAGTTGGACTTGACCTTGAGCATTCTGTGTCGGGGCTGACTCTCTGTCGCCTTGAGTTGCATCCTCAACAAAAAGATCCTCAATGTTCTCTGAGGCAACGGGCATGACGGAGGTCTGGCCTTGATCATCAACTTTGATGTTGGACATGTCCAGGTCAGGGTAGGCCCTCTTGACTTGACGGAGAGCATCATCAAAACCCTCCAAAAAAGAGTCTCTGAGTTCGGACAGCAAGGTGTCGGAGTCGCGGTATTCACGGACTGCCAGTTACTTAGCCTGACGGAGCTGACCCTTCAGGTCCTAGATCTCCTTGTCCTTGCCCTCCAGGACCTTCTTTACCTCCTCCATCCCCTGCTCAAGCTCTTTCCTTACCTTCTCTGAGAGGTCAAACTTCTTTTCCATATTGGATTTCCAATTTTTAAACTAAATCAGTTCATCCTCCATTAGCTCTGCCTTTGCCCGTACACGCTCCAAGGCTATCTAGTGGGTAAGACACCATCCCATTAGCCCTTTCATCATAATCATGGCTTGAAATAGAAAAAAAAAAGGGGGGGGGGGGGGGGGTTAGATGGAAAGCCAAGTGGAAAGGATGGACGGAAAGTCAACGGGCAGGATTACCTGAGCGATTGCAAAAAGACCCGTCTCCCCCATGGCTTCCGTGGAGTGATTGCCTAAGTCCTCATAATCCTCCGACGTCATGATGGAAAAAAGCTGCTTCAAGGCATATTTGGAGTCTTCACAGAGAAGGGAAGGGTGACTTCTCTTGACTAGTGAACGGAGCCTTCATAGGGCCTTTGCCAGCCCCATGCTTCGCTGGGGTGACCGTCTTTGCACCCTCAGCCATTAGCCCTACAACAGCCTTAATCATTGCCCTCCTTTTAACATCGTCCATTTTTGTAGAGGTGGATGGATGAAGTTAATTACTAATATAAAAATGAAAACCGTTCAAACAGAATTAGGGCGACGAACTTACGTCTACGAATTCTGGCGTTGTATTTGACAACTGCTAGCATTGGTTCAGGTCCGTCACAATACCAATGGATGGTATCAAGTGTGACTAGTTTGGCCCAAGTCCTTTCCTCCGGCTTGGTCTTGACAAAAATTCTCTCAAGAAAGCTGAACTCCTCAAGTTCAACTTGTGGACACCGTCGAACTGCAGAGAAGAGGACGGTTAAAAGTGTTGAAGAAATTATAATAAACTGAATGGTTATGTAAAGAGTTCATCCACTAGGACAGGTGCATACTAGATGGATGCAATATGCCCCAAGTTGTGTCGACAGGCATGTGTTTCGTGTCCCCTGAACGACACATCCACCCGTCACCCTCTAGGAAGAAATAACGGCTCTTCCAGTCCCTATTGGAGTCTGGGGTTTCAAATATAACCTTCAACAACGGACTCCTAGGCACAAATCTATATATCCCCCTTAATTTGTCTATTTCATCTAGATGGTACCAGTGAAGGAATTCCCACACCGTCAGCCTCTTAGCACCATTTGACATAGCACTATACAGGACCTCCATTGCTATAAAGACCCTCCAGATGTTTGGGGATACTTGGTTAACGGACAGGCCCAGGTATTTGAGAAGCTCTCGGTGAAGGGAGCTTAGTGGAAACCTAAGTCCTGCCTTCAGCATCTATTTGTACACCTCGACCCTTTCTACCCTTTCATAGTAGCATTTCTCTGACTCATTGGGTAGACGGATGGGGATGTTATCTGGAATTTGGAAATTGGCCCTAAGAGTGCTGAAGTGTTTTTCCTTGATGGTGGACCTAAAATCATTCACCGTCCACTGTGGTAGCATGATGAACTCCCTAAGTCCATCAACACCTACGACGGACTTTATTGGTTGTTCCTCGCCATCATCTAAAACCTCCTCTAGGCCAGCCATCTCCATATCCTCATTTGTTGAGGACGAGGGAGAGGCAGACGGACTTGTCTCTTTACTTGAACTCTCTTGGTCTTTGTGACGTGACGAGTATACTTCCTTGTAATCCGCCCCGTCATGGACAACTGACTGGTTACTTGACACACTAGACATTACCTACACGTGACGACAAAACCTAAGACTCTGATGGGTCTAGAAGGGGTGATGGGCGTATAAAGTCTAGGATAGTAAAGAGTATATCTGGAGGTAAAAGGGACTTGTAAAAAAAGTACTTACCAAGTGAGTGAACGGAATAAGGGCGTTGATGACAGATACAACAACTGAACGGAATGGTCTCTGACAAGGATGATGGAAGCGCTCTGACAGTGTGTTTTAACGGAAAGTAGAGAAATGAGAAAAGATGTGTGTGATATTTATAGAGGAAGTGCACAGAAGAAGAAGCGACGCTTCGATCTGTGATAATATCCAATGAAAGAGCGACATGTGTCATGCGTCATAAATGGCTTCCAGACAACCTATCAGGGGTGGGCACAGTTCATGGAGTCTGTATTGAAACTGTCGACCCACAAGCCTTTGAACCGTCATCCCCTAAACCTTGAACCGACACCCCACAGGTCCTTCCTCTAAAAGATGACGGACCCATAAGGTGAGGAGGCAACTGAAGAGGGTAAAAAGCTAGGTTGACGGATCTCCATGAAATGGGCCTGACGGTTCCACATCCGTGGGCCGATAGAGGACAGGCCCTACTTGTGCAAGGTCTGTTATGGATGGATCCTGCATAAATAAATGCAACAAGGACGGATTGTGCACCCACGTGGCAGCCAGAAACCAAAATGGGAAATACTTGCGACACACACTTAGCCACCATAGAATCCCAAGGTAAATGGAATCCTAGCACAAAGAGGATTCCGGAGGATACGCGCATTAATGAAGATCTTCTCTACAAGGAAATGTCTTGTCCATCACGTTTGGGACTATTCAAGAGGATTCCTATAAGGAAAAGACTTCTACACCAAGGAAGAGATGTCAACTTTCTACTACTATAAAAGCTCCAACACCCTCACAAATCAAGGTACACATAATTTACCCTTCTCTAGCACTCTAGAGTTGTGAGAATAGTTTTAACTTGACCTTCGGAGGATATTCGGCCGACATCACACTGGTGCTCTCTGTTAGGTCTTCTCTCTTTACTGTGTAGGTATCGTTACGAGTGTGCGAAGATCGTGTGGCTCACTGGTGATATTTATGGCATCATCAGTCCATAACATTTTGATTGTGTCAATTTGGTCTCTAACCTTTCAATACCGTGTCAATTTAGTTTTTACCGTTATCTCTTGGATAGAAATTGCTGACATAGCAAATGACTAAAATAAAAAATTAGTTTCCATTGATATGGTAATAAACTATTTTTTTATTAAATTTTGGCCATTTGTCACTCAGCAATTTCCATCTAAAAGCTGACGGAAGGATTAAATTAACACAATACTGAAAGATTAGGGACTAAATTGACACAATTGAAAAAGTTATGGACCAAAATGAAATAGATGTAAAAAATAGGGAATAAATATGTAATTTACCCATTTTATATTTTATTTTATCATTTATGAATAAATTTTAATATGTAACAACGTTAATTGTTTTAATGGGAGTTATAAGTTATTGATTGCAATCAAGTTTTTAGCCAAAGTATTCTTAAAAAAAAAAAAAGAAGGTTTTTAGCTAAAGTTTATCCAATATAGATTCAAGTTCAACATATAAATTGATTAATTAATAATAACAAACCAAGATTAATTTCATATAGAGAATCATGTATTATGGTCCATGAAAAAAAATACAAAAAAAGAAATAAAGATTTATTATTATTTAAAAAAAAAACGAGTTTTATTTTATTTTGGGTAAGGAACGCATGGTGAAGGAAAACTTCAATCTAACTTCTTTATTTTGATTTTAGTGTTGAGAGAGAAAAAGAGTTTGCTTTGTTTTTGTCCATGTGGAAGATCAGATGACTGGTTTATTGCGTTAAAAACTGACTAACAACATTTTTTTTTTTTTGAGTGAAAAAAAAAAAAAAAAAAAAGGGTAGAATTTTCTAATGATTTTGTGGCGTTATTGAGGGTGGAGGGATCATACAGCCCCCTTATTATAAGTCTTAGGAAATAGCCCTACAAGGTTATAATATAATTTTCTTTGAGATTTTTGGAGAATAATTTGAACGGGTTTTGATCATTCTAGAAGGTAAAACTTAGTTATGGTTCTTTATGTTGTATATTAGAGTCCTTAATTAAATTTAAACATATAGTTGTAATGACCAATAAAGCAAAAATAATGTTATTTTTTTTAAAAACAATTAGATTCATTAAAATTATGTGATTGAATTTAATTGAGTAATATAATCTACTGCACCTAAAAAAACTATACGTCTATACCTAAGTTTATTATTTTGTGAAGATACCAAACATGGATTTATCCTTTAATTAAGGGTTAACTGAACTCCTCCTAACTGTTTAATGTTTATAGCCTAATTCTTGTTTTTCGAGAGATTTAACAGAAGTATTCAATAGTGTGTCTATGACACTGTGTGAGGAATAAAAATTTGAAAGTAATTATTTTGCTTGGTAATCAAATTTTATATAACAATTGTTTGTCCAGGCTAACCTGTCGATGTAACTTGCAAAAATTATTTACTGTATGTTGACAGAGAAGTCAGCAGCATTGAAAATTCATTTTTGAAATCACAGATGAAAAGTAACGAACTCCAGAAGGAGTTATATGTATCCATCACCTTAATTTCTTAATTAACAAGATATAGCCACACACTAAATAGCAAAATCTAAGTTGCAAACAAAAAGGACTCATTACCATGCTTAATAAATAAACAGTGTTTTGTTCTTCTCTAAACTTGCAAGCAATAAAATCAAATAAAATTGAGAAAAGAAAAAGTGGTTGACTAATTAGGTAATAAGTTTGCTACGTGATGTTAATGTAATCGTGAGGCTGAGACAGCCAGAAAATGGCTATGGTTTGTAGCTGCTATTTATAATTCTCCATTTGGTGTCAAATCGATGCATGAGTTTTCTAAAGGTTTCTCAATTCTCTTGAACATGGAATACAATATAGTAGTTAAATAGGTTCATTGTAATTCCGGCACAAAATATGATTAATCCGGCATAGACTACATGAGCTCCCAGTAATTTACCGGATAAATTGATAGATTTTAGTAAAAGGTTGGTACAATATTTCTTTATATTAAAAGAAGAAAAAAAAAAAAAAACAAATAAAGGTACACATCTTCATACCCAAAATACTCATGCCAAAGCTTTCACATATTAAAGCGCTAGCAACTTGCAAGTTTAATTGTACCTATATTTTTAATTTGATTCGTAAATTTGTTTAAAGTATAGACAGTTATCATATAAAGTCTTCAGCCTTGTTGAAAGTTTGGGGTTAAGCATGTGCGATGAGATATCTATCACAAAAGGCTGATTGAGAGTTAAAGGTGAAGAGTGAAGACAGAATAAATACAAAAGACTATAGCTAAATTAAGTAGAATCATTGATGCATGAGAAAGTGCAATGAATAAACATCCATTTAAAAACTCATAAACATTCTTAAAATTAAAAAAAAAAATTTAAAAAAAACATTATGTAAAGAATTTCATATAAAATTTTCGTGGTCATGCTCAATGAGACTCCAATGGTAGTAATTACCTATGTAATAAAAATTGTAATCAGTCAACTCATTGGAGTTGGTCAAGTGGTTGGATACTTGATCTCAAAGTGACTGTTTTGAGTTTAATTAGGAGTTTCCTAGTTCAAGTTCGGACACTAACATTTTGAAAAAATTTCTTGAATTAGCGATTTACCTTATTATGGATCCACTCGTCACGAACAGTGATTAAAAAATAAACTCCTTAGGGGAAAAAAAATTGTAATCAGTCAATAAAACCTTTCACAGACCTCTGATTATGACTGCACATTATAGGTGCCTTCTTTTGACTGGGAAAATTCTCCCACTCCCAACAAAACAGTAAATGACAGTGACGTTAAAAAAATAAATAAAATATAGTATTCTAGAAGAAGACATATATATATCGGTCAATTTTACCTTCTTGTCTTTTTGACCCAAGTAGCAAAAGTTGGCTCTCTCTCTCTCTCTCTAACTAGTTCCACTTCCACCAACCACACGTCTGAGATTTCTTCTAATATTACAAGTAGCGGCGTCATGGCCTAAATCATAAGCCAATTTTTTTTTTGATGAACAAATCATAAGCCAATTGTGCAATACAGCTGGTTGTCTTTCTTATTTGCTTTGACATTAATTTGGTAGAAAAGGCTCTCTCTCATTTTTTTTTTTTTTTTTTGGTAAAAAGGCAATTTCATTAAAAACTAAACAGCACCAACACTGGAAAAATTGACAATCCGATCATAGGAGACCCCAGCCTTGTCTAAACTAATTAGCAAGGCAACATCAGAAGGGGGTTCTAAGAAAACTACAAAATCTTGAGGGAGCAAAGCTCCCCTCCTAGCTAAGGCATCGGCACATTTATTAGCCTCTCTATAACAATGGCGGATCTCAACCCTCAAAATTACTCTCAAACCTGCCCTGCAGTCGCCAAGGATAGCATCAAGACCATTTTGATTGCGAGTCTCCTTCTGCAATAAGTCAACCACAACCTTCGCATCCAATTCTATGATCACAGTAGGGATTTTTAAAGCTATGCACAGTCGGATTCCATTGCGCAGGGCCCAGAGCTCAGCAGCAATGCTGGTAGTTACCCCTATGGCCCTTGCAAAGCCTTTCATCCACTCTCCATTGGTATTACGCAACAGCCCCCCACCTCCTACAAGACCAGGATTTTCAAGCGTCAATGTTTAACTTAACCCAATTCTCTGGTGGACGCTGCCAATGGATCTGAATAGTTGTGCGGATACCTTTCGCTTTAGCATTTAATCCAAGCAAAGAATATTTAGTGGCTTTAGCCACCACGTCCTTCTTTAGATCAGTTCGGACCACTCCTCTACCAAACACCAAGCTATTGCAGTGTAACCACAAACCCCAAAGACCAAAAGGAAAGATGCTGCCCCAATTGATCCCCGAGGAAGAGGTGCAAATGGTGCTCTAGCAATTCAGCCTCATCTAGTCCGCAACACCAGCGCCATAAAACAAAGAATCCTGCAAAGGAGGAGGAAAAGATTTCCAGAAACCTTAAGCAAACGGACAATCCCTTAACACGTGCAATATCGTCTCTGGGGCCTTATTACAAATGGGGCAAGAAGGCAGAATGTCCATGCCCCCGAGAAGCGAGGATTGCACGGACCGGGATGCTATTGTGATGACATTGCCAGAGAAAGCATTTTATCTTTGGAATAGTAGGGGTCTTCCAAATCCACTCTCCTTCAAAGGGCCTAGCTTGATCATCAAACCCTTCTAATCTAGCTAACCTATACGCCTCTTTAAGATCAAAAGCACCAGACGGAGAAGACGACTAGGTCAACCGATCTTCATACAAGGCAGAGAAGGATATCGGGGTGGCTTTGATGGCAGCCACCAACTGATTAGGAAGAGCGAAAGATATGTTATGCCAACTCTACCCACTATAGCTGGCAATCTCCTTTAATTGGGTATATTCTTCCCCGCGATTGAGAGGTCCAGAAATGAGGCTTCTCAGCAGTCCCTTGTCTAACCATTTATCATTCCATAAGGAAAGCTGATTGTTATTGCCAACAACCCATTTAGACCCCTTCTTGAAAACATCCACACCTTTCCTTATCGCCGACCATGTATTGGAGCAAGTTCGAAACTTCATAATAGCAAGGGCTGGTCTACTATCCTTCCTGTACTTATGGTGAAGAACCCTACTCCAAAGTGAAGTCGTCTCAGTCTTTAGCCTCCAATTGAACTTTGCTAAGAGGGCAATGTTCTTAGGTTTGGCTGCCTGAATACCGTGGCCACCCTCGGATTTGGGCTTTGTAATTTTCTGCCAACTCACAAGATGAACCTTCTTTTTAGTTTCAGTTAACCCCCACAAGAAATTACGACACAACTTGTCCACACTACTAAGCACGTTTGCAAGGAGAGCTACACACTGCATCGCATAATTGAGCATGGTGGTAATAACAAATTGGGTGAGCACAAGCCGACCAACAAAGGAAAGCAAATTCGCCTTCCATCCAGTGAGGCACTTTTGGATTCGCTTAATAATGAACCCAAAGTCCTGCTGCATACCTAAATGTTTTATAGGAAACCCTAGATACTTCCCCAAGGACAGGGTGGACCTAAAACCCAAAATTTCACAAACTCCACTCTTGAATCAACGCTAACATTAGGAGAAAAAGAATGCTCTGGATTTCTCATTACTTACTTTTTGGCCCGAAAAAGAGCAGAAAAAGTCAAGAGCATCTCAAATGGCAACACAATTTTTCCTATCTGCTTTTGCAAACAAGACAAGATCGTTCACAAAAAAAGATGAGAAAAGGCTAGCCCTCCTCTTGAGGCTCTTGCCAGGTCCCACAGCTTGGCATCGCATTTTTCAGCTTGGCATCGCATTTTTCAGTGATGAGCGCTCCCAAAACTTCCATACAGAGGATAAAAAAGTAAGGGGACAGGGGATCCCCTTGCCTAATGCCTCTTGAGGGAAGAAAAGGCTCGAGAGCTCCACTATTAAAAAGAACGGAGATGGAAGATGTAGACACATAACTCATAATCAGAGAGATCAGCTGGCTAGGAAACTTAAAGAGGCTTAAAGTGTCTCGAATAAAGCTCCATTCAAGACGGTCATAAGCTTTCTCCAAATCAATTTTTATTGCCACGAGCCCCCCTCTTCCTTTTTTCCTTGACATAGAGTGAATAAGCTCTTGGACAAGAACAGCATTGTCTACTCCCTTATGGCTAGGCACAAAGGCTGTTTGGTAGGGAGAGACAAGGTTAGAGAGCATGGGCTAGATTCTAGCTACAATAATCTTAGTAACTACCTTGTACACAGTGTTACATAAACTAATAGGCCGATAGTTGCTAAGGGATTTCGGATTGCTGCACTTGGGAATAAGAGTTATAAGGGTCCTATTCAGATACTCCAACATAGTGAGGGATGAGAAAATCTGATTCACTTCCTTTTTAACTGAGTCCCCGACGAGCAGCCAAAAGCGTTTAAAGAAACTCGCATGGAGGCCATTCGGGCCTGGGGCTTTGAAGGCTTTAAGAGACCAGAGGGCACTAGATCATAAGCAACCTGAACTAAACTAAATTAAATTAACATTACAATTGTTGCGTTAGAAACACAACAACAAATTTATCATATTTTTTTCACAATTGTTGAGACGACATTGTGATAGGTGCTAACAAAAATAGGATTTTTTTTTAATTATTTTTTTTTTTGACGAAAGAAGGTGCAAAAATAGGATTAATAATGAATATATGTAAAAGTGATATAATTTTATGACCCGTGTTCAATACGTGTGTTTAAACAATAGTTTCTAAAAAAAGAAAAAGTGTGTAGAAATACGTATAATGTTGTTTAAAAATTAAAAACATATGTTTAAACTCACGTACCAAACAGGACAATCACTGAAAATGATTATATGTAAAAGTGATGTATTTTCAAAACTTGTAAACAAATTTTATGTAGCTAAATATTGTTGATGGGAAATAATGTGTCTTTTTATGAGCAAATTTGGAAAGAGATCGATATAGAAAACTGAAACAATCAGAGTTGTATTATTTAGCTTTGTTCATGTCATGAAAGGGATATAATTATCTATATATAAAAAGAGCCAATGAGTTATTGCTACCTTGCACAATGCTACAGTACTTTGGTTTGTTCATATATATATATATATATATATATATATATTTTATACGGAAATTGATTTACAGTACTTTGGTTGTTTCAATTTCCACCGTTATGCTTGCCTCCGTTGAACTTGCTTATATAATAATAATAAAACATTAACACAACAAATTACTATAGTATTTTTCACAATTTTTGAGGTGTTAATTCATATAAAATAATAAAATATCATATTGGAGATTGAAACCAACCATAGTTAAAAATAAAGGTATGGTGAAGAAAATAAAAGTGCTATATCCACAATATTTTCATAACAAATCTTATGTGGTAAATTGTTATTCTAATTTAAACTTACCAATGCAATCACTTTTTTGTCCACCAATAACAACCTATTACTTATGATTTGTAATGAAAATATCATGAACATAGTATTTCTCTTGTGAAAATATTAAGACATCTTGCTGTTGTCACAATATTTTCAGGTGTAAAATTCTTTACAAATTAAGTAAAATATAACAAAATTGTAAAGGTACTATGAAAATGTTGTGCCATTCTCTGTGTTTCTAGAATTATTTTTTTATTAGTCAATTTTTGTTGAGCCAATATTCACTGTTTCACGTACAGTTTTTTTTTGGGTTGAATTTTTCTATATTTTGTTTTATGCACCATTTTAAGTAAAAACACATAAAATTAGGATTAAAATATTTTTGATCCTTTATGTTAGGGGTAGTTCACAATTCCTCCTTAAACTTTAAAATCAAACAATTTCCTCATTAATATTTTGGAAAAAAGCAAACATGTCATATTTTTATTCTCTCAATAAAACCCTAATGAAAGCTTATGATTCTTAAAATATTCCATTGTGTAGTGGCTAAAATACTGCCACTAAATTTTAATATCCCAAAAATTTTCTTCACGTATTTTGAGTTTTAGATGGTAGTAATACTTAGAAAGTTGGAATGGTAATATAAGGTATTTTATTTGTTACCTAGAGAACATTGATTTTCTAGGTTTTAATCTTCAAAACTTATAATTTATCTAATGAAAAATTCAATGACACATGCCTTTTGTTACATATTTTTTCCTTTCCTAAAATGGGTGTTCATAAAAACTAATTAAACTAAAGATTGCACCTAGACTCATGTAAAATGATAAAGAAGAAAATATGAATGAGATTTTTTTTTTTTTTTGGTGTATGTTGAGGTATTTGATGAAGAGTTTCAATTGTAGCATATGACATCATTCATTGCGAAAATTTAAATATTGTGACAAAGTTTTAGCAAAACCTAGTTGCTTATTATTGGAAAATAATGATATTCGTTGACATTCTTAAAAGTTTTTAATGAGTGGATATTGCCTTTAGCAAATACATATCAAAATTTTTATACAAATGAGATTAACTTTGTATGACATATATTTTTTACGTATATAGTTTCTTATTTCTTCAAATAAAAATTCTATCTTAATTTTCTTATACAAGAGCCTTGCACACATGCCACCCACACTAGTATATATAAATAAATGAATAATACAAGCATGAAAGGATGAGTATTACAACAATATTTTATGTAACTGTACTGAGCACCAAAGGCAATAAATATGGTTTGATGTACTTTAGTAAATATATATATATATATATATATATATATATATATTTTGAGAAAGAAAGAAATATATATATATATATATATATGTGTGTGTGTGTCCATTAATTAATAAGGGTTTGGTTAATTTATGAATTTAGGACATGAATTAGAGCATTCTCATCAGCTCTTTCATAAAAAAATATCATTTTGACACACCAAAAATCTACTTTATCATTTTAGCACATCATTTTACAATATCTCATTCATCAGATGTTTTATTTTTCAATTCTATACATTAAAATAATATTTACTACACATTAAAATAATATATTAATTACTTCCTATCATTCTCATGGTCAACAACAACAACAATGGCACAACCACCACTGTCGCAACAACGGCCACCAACAACCACTGTCGCAACAACACTGACAGCCACCACCGACACAAACCCACATCCACAAATGCCAACATCCCCCCCCCCCCAAAAAAAAAAAACCGCAACTAGAGAGATCGACACAAACCCACATCCCAAACCCACCATCGGCAAAACCCACATCCACCAAATCAAACAAACCCACATCCCAAATCCACCAAATCAATTATAAAATTAATTACAATTTACACTAAAATCATAAATTGAATCGGACATACACCGAGACATTTTGGGTGGGTTTAAGCTAGACATACACCGAGACTTTTTTTTTTCTCTCCTCCTTTAATGTTTGATACCTTTTAAGAGTGACAATCAGATCAGCACAACCACCTCTGTCGCTGTCACTGATGGAAGTTTTCACTTTTGACCACTGTGTCCTTCACACTGGAGTTCCTCTTTGTCGCAAAGTGGGTCAGTGATCAGTGGCAAGCCTGGGCGGTCTCTGTCTCTCGGCGTAGCGAGATCGATGTGGCGAGATCGGCGTGGCGAGAGGGTGATGAGAATGCCAGACAGAGATGTAGAATGATGGCGTCTTTAGATCGGCAACGATGGAGTCTTCAAACAAGAAGCGATGGCGATGGCTTGATCGGTGATCAGCGGCTTCATTGGTGAGGCCGCCGTACCGTTGATTTGAGGGTGAGGGAGGGTGATCTAAAGAAGAAAGAGAGAGAGAACATGGGTTGGAGAGAGACAAATCGGTGAGAAGAGAGAGAAAACATTAAATTAAATATTGAGAGGAGAGAGAGAAAAGGTTGAATAAAAAATTAGTATTTTGGTTTGGCATTTGTGTCCGCACCATCTCATATTTGAGATGGTATTGTAGCATGTTGCAAAATTTTAGAACATTTAGAACACCTCATGAAGCTTGAATAGTAGTGTTTGGTATGCCAAATGTCAAATATTTGGCATTTGGTACACTTAATGAGAATGCTCTTAATCATTAATTTTAGAAAATCTTTTATAAGAAATTAATAAAACTGTCAAAACTTCTGGCGGTCCCTGAGATCTACCAAAAACTTGTTGTGTGGCAAAATCTGACGGACACCTTTTCCAAGAAGTAGAAATGGGAGATTGCTCCATCTAACCCTCTCTAGAAAAGAGCAATTCTAGGATTACGTAATTCTGTACAAATTTAGCCACAATTTGCTATGTGATGAGGTTTGAATGGTAGAAGTATGGACTCATATGGACTCACTACTATACCACTATCACTTACAGCTAGTCACATAGCAAGTTGTGTCCAAGATTATGTAAAATTATGTTGTTTCAGCATTTTCCGAAAAGAAAATCTTACAAAAATTTCAGCACCACCTAAAAAAATCATAATTTTTGTCACAAATGTTGATGTGACACAAGTTAACTTGGGGAGAAAAAGTGCTAGTCAAAAGTTATAGATAATTAATCACAATTTACTATATAAGATAATTGTAACAAAATTTATGAGTTTTTGTGTAATATTAGAATTACTTTTAAAATCTTATTATGCGCTCCTTATTCTAGATTCCCATGTGACAGATTGACAAAGCTATACATCTTTTGAAATCGTTTTTAAGATAAAATTTTGTTAGTTTTTTTGGACTTGTGTGGAGTTTGTGAATAGTTAGTAAAAATAATAAGAAGTGTGGACTATCATTATTCTTAACTGTCCAAACCTTTTAGAAGGACCAAATTAAAAAACATCTAGTACAAAAAATAGCTAAATACTAGGATATTCAATCAAATTGGGATGAAATTAGTAACAAGTTCTGGATTGCTTCTTGTCATATAATTACTTGAACCTAAGCTTGCTCATGCTTTCTTGGACGTTTGCATTATATTTGCTTCTAGACTTGTAGAGATGCTTCTCAAGTAATTTGCCCTTTTCTTCTCTTTTATAACTGGCACGTTTAACGTGTTTGATAACAACATCCGCCGATGAAAATGTATAGGAATCACTTTATTCTTAGATGCACTTTAGACACTCTAAATTTAGGATCATTTGTCAAGAGTTTGATAACTGAGAATCAGGATTTGAAGTATGAAAATTCCAATTTGATATTTCGAGTATTATAATGATGTTAATGTGGTACTTTTGTTAGTATCACTTTAATGAAAGGGTCACATTGATATTGTTATTCTTAAGGGAATAAATTGCAATTTTTGAAATTAAAAAATTTGGATAAACAAAAAAGAAAAAGCGAAAATTTGAAATTCAGAAAGCTAATATAGAAGTGACTTCAAACTTGATTGCTTAAAATGTATTTTAGCTTTTTATTTTTTATTTTTAAGATTGGGAACAAATTACCGGCAATTGATTAAAGAATATATATATGACCACCGACCACTTCTCAGAGGCCACAAAATTCACTAGTAGAAGAGGAAACCTTGGTAAGCGACGTTACATTTCCACAATACCAAAAGCTATAGAGTAGTTGAGTTTATTAATTTAACTTTTTCTAAATAGTAGTATTTCTAAATAATGAGTGCTGCTGTAAGAAATAATATTATTTAGTTTGTTTTCAAATAATATTATTACAGTAAACTCACATGTGATTCGGTCTGTTTTCACTTTACTTACCTGTGATTTGAAACTTAACACTTTACGCATCTGAGTTTCAATTTGTTTGCACTCTATTACCCATTTCACCCTCAGACGTTAAAAAAATGCCTTTTTAGTACAAATCACAACATAACATAGATCAAAACCACGAACCCTTTGAAGATTACTACTGAACAGAAATGTTGCAAATTTGCCTGTAAGTGGTAAAGTCGTTCCCTGAAAGAAGAAAAGGTTTTCGGTTCCTCTACAACCTGCTAAATTTATTTATATTAAAAAGAAAAAGTAATGTCACCTCTTGATTGATTTTATTGAATCCCATATCACAAGGGACAGGAGTATAAAAAGTCACATCTAATCTAGAAAGGAAAAGAAAATTACTCTATAGGTGTTCAAGCTTTGTATTGCTTCTATAGGATGATGACAGTGCCCCATCACTCTTTGGGAAACGGCTTCATCTTCTGTTCTCTAGCAATCATTAAAAAGAAAAAAAAAGTAAGAAAAATAGTGACATTAGCACTATTATCATATAATGCAAAATTTATTAAATCTGAAACATTTATATATAGGGGGAAAATTATTATTATTATTATTTTTTTAGAGATAATTACAACATGCTGTTAATTCCGCAACTCAAACCCTTTTCTCCCTAGACCCCCAAGCACTTTGTGCATGAGGAGGTACCAATTCAGTTACAAGGCCTTTGGTTATAGGAGGAAAATTAGAACCAACTACCCAGATGATTATAACATACACGAAGATCTAAATCTTTCATGTAAGCTACCTTCTTGTTATTGTTTAATTTTTTAAAGATCTGACATCTTGCAGCTGAGAATGGCTCAAGCTCCGTAGTTTCTTCTGGAGGTATCTCTTCAAGCTTTGCTATTTTAGATGAAATTAGCCTTGACCTAGCCTTCTTATTTTTGGAGAAGGATTTTTGTGATTCTAGGGCTTGTGAGGAAAGATTTCAAAGAGTTCGTGTTTTGATCCGTGTTATGTTGTGATTTGTATTAAAAAAGTGTTTTTCTAACATTTGAGGGAGAGGTGGATAACGGAGAGCAAACAGATTAAAGCTCAAATGGACAAAGTGTTAAGTTTTAAATCACAGGTAGACAAAGTAAAAATGGGCTAAACCATATGTGAGTTTACTATAATTTTCCCTATTATTTATGTTGGACATACTCATACTACTTTCTGTGTTAAGATTTCTTCCAATTCGGTTAGGTGTCTCTGCTACTTGTACCTGCTTGTGGTCAAACATCTCAATTCAATACCAATGTCTTTGTTTGTCCCAAAATTTTGGGATCCGCTATGAATCCTTAACATTTTAGTCAAGGACGGTCACAATTTAAAAAGAAAAGGCAATATCTAACCCCCTACTTTTGGCTATGGATCCTTTCAAATACCGCACTGGCACAATTAAACAAATTCCATCATTCAGCTAGCAAACTAAATGCATAAATACAACTCTAATAGAGATACGTATATTGCTACCAGAACCAACTTAACTAATGTGGATCACTTCTTCATGTATAGAGAGATAAGCTTGCTGATGCATTTACAATTACTTGGCTGCAGAGACATTGGCCTAACATTGTTGAAAATGTAAATAGAGACCTTAATTGTGCTTTGATTTTAAAATTTTGGAAATGGAAAAGGAATCAGAACTACTTTAATGCCTTTACAACATTTCAGTTGAGAATGTGTCATTCTATTTTCCAAATGATGGATCACTTGAGACAGTAGAAAATTAAAGCGGTCAGTAAATCCTATCAACAAATTTCATCTCCTAGTTTTGAATGAAAAGCGATCAACCATGGGCTCAATAACGAGTGTCGAGCATTTGCTGTTAGCTTGTTAAAGTGTGATGACTGCTTATCAGAAAAAGTTCTGTTTGCTAAAGCAGCATTTTGATGATCCTATATCTAATGATGAAAGGAGGCAAACAGAAAAATATCATATTTTTCATGTCTCCACTTATGCTAGAAAATCAAAATCCACAAAAGATGTTACAGATGATGGCTGTATTCAAAGTGAGGGACACAGCTGCAGAGCAATATTTAGGGCTCTACTCTTCATGGGAAAGCCCCCCAATCTACTTTGATATAGTCCCGCAATGACAATGTGCTGAAAATCTGTCCCAGGTTTTCATGTAAATGTAATAATTGGGAGGCAATCCATGTTGCCTGGGAAAAGGGAAGCTTCGCAATCCGGATTTCTGTCCCAGGTTTTTTCTCATAATGAGAGGAAATCCAAGATGTGGTAGCAGTGAAAATGGAAGCGGAAAGCCTGACAATCTGAATATCACTGGTCATATTTCAGAATATGAAAAGATTCCTGTCCTGCAGAACTTAATAGAAACAATTAGGAGACCAAATGAAGAGTGTTTCAGCATATGGTTGGCTGTAGAATATACTAAAAACCCATGCTGACTATACCTGCTAAATTCATACGTTTGATTTTATAAGTCCTTGTCAAACTAGAAACCAAATGAAATTAAAAATTTTGTATAAAAAATTAGATAGATATCAAATCTTAGTAAGATCCTCTTGCCGTTTTTCTTAATTTCAATCTGATTGTGCCACATATGAGGTTTACACAGATGAGTAAGAATGATCAAGTGAATAATATGAATGATGAAGCATCATTTTTAATAACCAGAGGAAATGAATTATGGTTTACCACTACATTGGGTGCCCATAAATAATCAAAGGTGAGAGAGAGTGATAACCACAAAAGTAATGGAAACTTGAACACAGATCTGACAAATAAAAATAACAAGGATTCAAAGCTGAATAGATTTGAATTATGCACTGACTAATCATTGTTTCATCTGACCAAGGTGCATTAAAGAGTAGAGTATACATGAAAATTCGGGACCTAATAAAGCTTCTTCTTGGCCCTATATATATATATATATATATATATATAGATAGAGAGAGAGTTAATTAGAGAAATATTATTAATGAAAAAGACAAGGAAATATACAAGTTGTTCATAATGATGAACAACAGGAAATGGAAAAAAACAATAACAAGAAGAAAGAAATCAGGAAATTATTATAAGAAAAAATTTAGACCATCACAAAATGTGGATATCCCAATTAATTAAAATATGTTTTAGGTATGTTTTATTTAGTTATTTCATATTTTATAATTATTTGAAGTTTTCAATATAAATAATGTCAAAATTTTTTAAGTATATTTAAAAGAAATCCTTCTCAAAAAAAAAATGATATATTTTAATAAAAAATTTATTTTTCTCCCAACAAATCAACACATTAAAAACATGTAGGAGTATTCACGTTGTCACATGTGGGGGCTTTAAGCACATTACCATATTGGGTTCTTTTTACATTGTGAGTGTGATTTGAGATGAAAAGGAAATAACGATAATATTAACCACAAAAATACGATATTGATTTTGGTGTGACATCTCATCAAAAGACAAGTCCTCTTCCTAAAAATAGTGCAACAATTTCCCTTGATTATTCTTAATAACTTCAACAAAGATGTATATTTAAATATCCCCATCACATTCTAAAATCCTTGCAAATCAAGTCTCTTAAGTCATAACTCATTTTGCTCTTATAATTCCAATCATTTGATTTCTTCATCGATATCGAACCATGTACTTTTGGAGGAAAAACCTTTTCAGCATTGCCATAGTCATTTTGCTTTTGTCTTTGATTTTCCTTGCTAAGCCTCACGAGGTCATTGGGTGTTACAAAGCCAAAATATGAGGTAAAATTAGTGTCATTTTCACTATAAAGAAGAATTTCAAATAACTCATCACTGAATTAAAATTTTTTAATTCTAACACAATCTTTTTAAGAACAACTATATACATTGAAAACTCAATAGTATTTGTTTTTTATAAGCAAATCTCAATAGTATTTTTTGTGAGTTGTGACTACTTTATGAGTGGTTACCAAGAAAAAAAAAATACAAAAATAGTACCCACAGCCATTCCAAGTTCCAATGGCTCTCTTTCCCAAAAGCACCTCTCTCCACACTCCCAAAAAATACCTCTCTCCCTCTCTCTCTCTCTCTCCCCACACACCCCTTATTAAATTAAATTAAATTAATTATCACTTTCTTCTCTTCTCTTAGGTCTACACACACACCAAAAAAAAAAAAAAAAAAAAAAAAAAAAAACAAACAAACAAACAAATACTCTCTAAATAATAAGGATCATGTTAACGGGTGCCCTTACGGCAATAGTTAACAATCTATTTTAGGAAAATTTTGACAATTTTTATGAAAAATGAAAAAAACTGTCAAAATATTATTATTTTTTTCTTTGCCCATAAAAACTTTCTTTAAATGGATTGTTAACCATTGCCTTGAGAGTATCCATTAGCATTTTCCAAATAGTAAATACTATACTAAGTCTTTCTCATCCTCTCTCACTCTCCGAGTCTAAAACCATGGAGTGCCTCCGTTAGGGTTTTTGATTCTCAATTTTGTTTCTTGAAACCCCTATTCTCTCTCTAATGGCTAGGCTAGGCTAGGCAAGAAAACTTGTTTTCCCTTTTGGGGGTGATGGAGCAAAAGACGTTTGGCTTGCTCATAAAACCAAACAGTAAGACCTGCTTTACAGCTTCATCTTCAAGCCTCAAATTTTGTTTGCAAAGGTGGTGCATAGAGTGAGAAAAATGAAGCTTATACCTATTAATCTTGTAAAAATTTCATCAATTTTTTTTTGTTGAAAATATATGTACCATTTTTTCCTAAGAACTTGAAAATGCATGTACTTATTAAATTTCCGATCATCGCCGAGCCCAAGAAACGAAAGCGGGTCAGTTCACTTCCGTGATTTTTTGTTTCCCTTTTTTTATTATTTGTTTTCGGAAGCAATTTCACATTTTTAATACTTTTTCCTTTGTGTTTGTTCATGTGGGTCTACTTCAGATTTTGGAATTGAGGCCAAAGATTGCATTACTAAAATCCTAACAAAGTGTATAGATTCAAATATTTACATCTAGTAATGGCACATGTGAGAAAAATACCATTGTTATAGATTATGCTATCACTTATCAACAAAATGCTAGGCTAGAATACCGGTTTGAGAGTCATTGCTTGTGGGTGAACCTGAAGGATTAGATTAGTTTATTCCACAGCTCTATAGCTTCCCTGGAGATACTTTTTGGGTACGACCTTTTCTTTTAGTTTTTTTAACTTTTTTGTTTACAGTTTTTTGAAGTCTCACTTTTTTTAGTTATAATTATACTTTAATCAACTATCAATAGATCAACAAATCAATAAAAATTCATTTGATATTATAAGTTCGAAAATGTGTGAAAATACAAGAATTATTTAGACCCCCAAATTACAATTACGGCTTGATTGATTTTATTCTAACTTAAACTAAGTGCGGAATAAAATAAATGCGAATGGATAAACAAATAAACTACTCTGACCCATAATCATTATAATACAGTAGTAAAATGAAATGTAAAAGAGTAGGGAAGAAGAATGTAAATACAAGATAACACGCCAATGTGTTATCGAAGAGGAAACCGAAGAACTTGGTGAAAAACCTCTCCGTCGCCCTCCAAGCGGTAATCGATCCACTAGACAATCAATTGGGATACACGAATTGCAAGAGACCTTCTAAGTATAATCTACCCAATACACTTGAGCCCTCCAAGCTCTTACTCCAACAAGACTTCTCAGAACTGTGTCTTGTCTAGCTCTTCGGATTCCGCACTACGCCCGATTGCATCGCCTAAGCCTAGCTTCTTTCAATACTTCCTAATAACACCAAAACTTCACTTGACACTCAGAATGGGTATGGTAAGTGTTTGGGCTATCAACCTCTCAAGTGTATGAAAATGGAGAGGTAGGGGTTGAGGAAATTTCACAAGTAATTGTGTAAAGAATTATGAGTATAATAATCTCTAACTCTCAATGTTTGTGGTTAGAGTTTTCTCTCAGAAGCACTCCTCAACATATGTGGATAATGGGGGTATATATAATGTGGGTACAGAAAGTGTGTATCAAAAATGACAGTTCAGTAAAACAGAATGTTTCGTGTGTATCTCGCAGGAAAGCCTTACCCACGAGACACTCGCGAAAACTAGCTGTCTTCATCCTGTCCTGACTTTTCACATTCCAGTCATGTGCAAGACACATGCTTCACTTTGCAGGAAACTTACTCGCAAGCTACCCGCAAAAACAGCTTTAGTCTTCAATTGCCTTGAGTCTTCTCTCTCTCTCTCTCTCTCTCTCTCTCTCTCTCTCTCTCTCTCCACCCTTACAAATAAATTCCACATGAAATATAAGGTACATAAGATTGAACAAAATTACAATAAAATTCGGCACAAAATTAAAGCTAACATAAACTAGTTGTAAATTACAACTTTACACATATAATTAGTGCTAGCATTTTGCAATGAACAGAAGGATCAAATGACAGAAATATTCCTATAAAAAATGACAGAAATACGATAACAAGAACAATGTCATTAAGTGCCTTGAAGCCTACTGTGCAGGTTGATCACAGAAACGACTTAGACGGTGGGAACATATATGTTGATTTAAGAGAAGTTAAAACATGGGACTTGGAAATGTTAATTACCAAACATAACATCTAGAAGACTATTTATTATTTTAAAAATTAGAATTCTGTTAACTTAATTTCTATATTAAACTTCAATATTTTCTGAGATATCAATGACACCGACCCAAGAGGAAATCTGCCTTAGGCAATCACCTGAGTTACTTGAACTTGGCAAACATCAATTGAACTATCAAACAAAAAGTATTCTGCAAGCGCTAAGAACAATTAAACAAAATTGAAGCTTCGGATACCCACTTAAACCTTCTTTCCTCTTATATCAAGTTGAATTTACAATGTTAAATTGCAAAAGAATGCAGTAAAATCACACAAGGAGGTTTCTTATCAAAATAATTTTAACACAACGTATACAACATTATGGAATGCTGAATGCCATTTCTCCAGTGCCAGTAAACTGTAATTGAGTTATCTTGATGGCCGGTGGTCCCACAGGACTTGTTCATCAACCTTGCTCAGCTTCTCATCATCAAGACGCTTCCATGTCTTAATCCTCTCCACTCCCATCCAGGCCTTGTCCCCCTTCCCAAGTTCAGCAAATATGACCCTTGCTCTCCTTGGCCACCCAGCCTTTCCATATCCGTGATATCCAATGCCTCCACCATAACAAAACCATATACCATCTAGATTCCCACAAAAGTCATTAGTATGATCATGGCCCATGAACACAGCCTTCACATCTCCAATGGAGACAAGTGTCTCTAAGACTCCCGAGTTCACTGATGAGCAAGCTACAGCCTCCTGAAATTGGCCCACAATCTTTTTGTAGTAAAGCTGCCGAATTTCTGGAATTGGGATATGAAAAAATCCAAGTGCTGGGATTGTAGGGGGCAAAGCATCAGCAGATTGATCAGTATCCGACATTTGGCCCTGTTGGTGTGTGACTTGCAACATGTTAAAATCTAAATCTAGGGGACCTCCCTTCTGGGAATTAAAAGAACAGGTAGAAGAAATACTATATTCAGATCTGTTTAACTGTGTTTCTGAGAAAGTATGGGAGTATAAGAACTTAGCAGACCAAAATCACTAGTTGTCTAAAAGAGTTTTCAATTCTTCCGAAATCAAGTCCTAGCTTTTTCCTGATTTTTTAATCATAAAATAAGTATAAAATTGATCAATGTAATGAGAAAAAATGTAGACCAAGTGTGTCTTAACTGCATTGGCACTGTTTAGTTTTGTATACCTGAAATCTCTGAGAAATGCCATGGACCCAACGAAGTTGGGATTCCTTAATCCATCCATAAGTTCGAACTCCTTGAACAACTGCCCTGTCTCCACTGTCAAGAAAGAAAAGATTGAATATGCTGCTGTTTGCCAAATGCGAACCTGGGGCACCATATACTCTTAGGTTATAATTGCCAAAACCATCAATGTCTGTCATCATGCTTCCCTTAAGAGAACGAGAGGGACCTTCAGCTGATGGATTGGTTTGTGAGACAGAATAATCCATAAGGGAGATGAAGGACATCAATTCCGCGCGATTCATTGTAGATTCCTGGTCGTGGTTTCCTAAGATTGCAGCCCAAGGAAGACCAGATTCCATGGCAGGACCAAAAGCTTCAAGTAGGGATTCAGCTGCATCAGCAGTGCTGGGCCCAAATATATTGTCTCCTAATTACAAAAACTAAACCTTTTATAGAGACAGAGAGAGAGCAAATATTCATCATTCTCCACCAAAGATTTTTTGTCCCAATGAAAGAAAGTGTTTTAAGTAGCTTGACCAAACATAAGTTATAAGGTTCTAGATGAACAAAATTGCCAGTTTAGATTTTAAGGAGTTGAGTAAACATATAGGAACCATCCCAAACTAGAGAGTATCTAACCTGATCAGTTAAGTTTAATCCCCAGAAACTGGTTATACAAAATGCAATCCGACAACAATTTTCACTTGAATCCACAGCAAGCAATGGTGCATTTTATGAAACCACTATGTCTTTTCATAATTGCCAATCTTATCATAAGATCTAACTTGAAAAGAAACATAAGGGTAGCTACGTAAGTAAGAAAAAATTTGGGCTCAATCTTAGTTATCAGATTTATCAACACACTAGTTTTGTCTTTTACCAACACTGCAATTCTGAGAGTCCAACAAAGCTTATACCAAAAGTAATCAACGTATCTGTAAGCCACTAACCTAAAGATTTAATAAGAAGGCTCTCTATGGTTACCTTATCGTTTATACCCAGTTACAAACTTGTTTTACGTTTTTTATACCTGCTGATAGGTATCTTCTTTTCTTTCAGATTAGTACTGTGATTTTACAAAACCTTCAATCTGAGAACTGGTTTCTATTAGCACCTCATTTCTCCACTCAACACACATACACAATAGGAGTAATATATTATTTGTATATAAGAATTGCTTTGCTGTAATTTAGTAGATCATATAGCTTACACTGGTGTGCTTGTAGTTTCACCAACTCTTAATGATGTATAAATAATAGCAAAAATCTAATCCTAATTGGATTGTTCAGCCTCCGTTTATTTATCTTATGATAAGGTATCAGCTTCATGGGCTCACATCACCAGTGGCTCTTATGAAGTTCCTTCTTTTTCTTTATCGATTCTTTTCATCACCTTTTATTGGCAACTCTCTCTCTCTCTCTAAGTTCCTCACACCAATTCTCTACACATGACTTCTCTTCTTCAATTCCCCAAAATTACTTTCTTTCCAATTACAAATTGTAAATCACATTTTGATTATTAAGGTTACATCAGAAACCACAGGGATCAACTTATGCCTATATTATTTATGATAAAATGCATGGTTTTAATGATGGATATACTAAAGCGACTTAAAATTAATTATTGACAAGTTTTGAACTCAAAGTATATAGAATGGCTCAAGAAAGATCAATTCCTTCTTAGTTGTATTAAAGCAACTCCTACCCCTGTTTCAAATGCGCAAGTTCTTAGTCATCAAACATTTAAACAGGCTGGGAGAACCTTGAAAAACTCTTCCAACATCAATATCATGCCAAATTTAACTTGCCAAGGGACTAAATGCAAAATGCTGAGAAAAGCTCCAAATCAACTAGAAGAATCTCACTTATAACAATCATATTGTAGACAACTTGGCACCCATTAATCACTTTGTTCATGAGTCTGAATTGGTCACCCAAATTGGGTTGCCAAATGAAACTGATTACCAACCATTTACTTTTTACTACAGAAAATTAAGAAACTCCATTCGATGATTCAAAAGCTCACCTCCTTATCCATGAGCAAAGGAGCAGCCCAGCAAGCACCTAACCAAAATCAAACGCATAATGGCCATCGCCATTATTCTAACAAGGCACATTATGGCAAAATCCCAAGGTTATAACTGCGATGGCCACCGACATGATCCCAAATTTTCCTGCGATAGTTGGAGTGACTGATAATTGTAATGTCAATCATTACTCACAACTTTGCCAAATTCACAAAAAATCAGGTCACACTGCAAATGGAGATGGTTGGCATTTTCCATTCCAATCAAAATGGTCATATTATGATCATGATGTTGATTCTCTGAGGCTTTTCTGGCCTTCATCTTGCATTTCCTGCATCAGGTGATACTCAATCTGATTATATTGATACTTAAGTTGGTTAATTCTAGTGCAACAAGCCATATGTTATCTGAACCATCATGCTCTGGTAATCAACACTTTACATGCTGACAATGATTTGCTCCCAATTCCAAATTCTCTTTTATATTTGAACTCTATTGCATATATTCTTGCAATTAAAGTTGATCTTTAATCTATTTCCAAGCTCAAGTGTGACATTTTTTTTCTTTGTTTTCTTTTCGAATGTTGTATCAAGGATCTATACACATGGATAACTCTGATTACTCTTAATGCAGAAGCAATAAAGGCATGAACCAATTACACGTTCAATGGTATTGCTATTAGTGATAAATCTCCCATTCAGAAAATTCAATAGTAATACTCCTAGGGTTCAGCAGCAGCAAATGAAAAATGATATATTACAGCAAAATTCTTGGCAGAATAACTGGAAGCTAAAGAATATTACAAATAATGTACCTTATTTGATTACACGTATCATTTTTGCTTATTATTGGTCTTCTAGTTGATTTAGGATCTCTAATTGATTTCCCGGTAAATTACACCACCTGAAGTTAGGCTAGTGTAAATATATATATAATGACACTCCCCTCCCTTGAGATCAAAAAATGGAATATTTAATTAGTGAAAACTAAATTGTTACATACCTCAAAGGGTAGTATCATTTTGTAAAATCTCAAGGGAGATTGATGTAATTTAACCCTTGATTTTATTTTCCTAATTTGTTTCTAACCTTAATACTTTCCAATTTTGTTAGGAGTCTTTGGTGGGTGAGATGCTAATATAAATAAGGGTGTAAGAGAGGATTAGAAATTCATCGATTGTTATATTTCTTTGATTATAATGCTCTAAAAATATCTTTAATGATAATGCTCTAAAATTCTTTGATCTCGTTTTCTTCCCTGATCATGGCCCCATAGATTAGAGTTTAAGTCATAACACTGAATCTAGTTTCCAATTTTCTTTCACTACGTCAGCCATAGCTGCAAAATATATCCATCTTGAGTCAATTTCTCTATTGTTTTCTTTGTGATGCTTGTTATGAAAACACTTGCCACCAACGTTACCAAACAGACAAAGTTTCTCTATTTTTTAATTTTGTGCACTGTGACATAAGAGAACTACCACCAATTGCTAGCTCTGTAAATATATCACTTTATTAGTTTTATTGATGATTTGAGCTGGTATACTTGGATCCATAGTTGTTATTATCGTATGATATGCGATGCGTATCATATTGTGTACAAAAAGTTTCATATAATAAGGGTATATCGTAAGTGTTTATGACTTGTCCAACACATAAGTGCATATCGTATAAATCGTATCGTATCGGTGAATTGTATGCATGATACATAGACATGTGAATTTAAAATGAGTTTTTTTTTGGTTAAAATTTGTGGTTTTATTTGATTTAAACAAGTTGTTAGACTTTTTTAACACAAAATTATTGGAAAAATTAATTGAGTCTAATAAAATAGCGAGTCCATGAGTTTTTTTTTTCCCTCCCTTCTCTTCCTTTTACAAAATTTAGACTATACTCATAACACTCACTTCATATGTGCAAATTTATATTCAATGCTATTAATAATGTATTAAATGAAAATATAATTCTTTTTTATTTTGTTATTATTATTATGAGCACAAAAAACTAGAATGCCCAGAAAAATATAAAGAAAAAATTATTAAAATTAAAAAAAAAAAAAAGTAAATGTTGATAATAATGAAGAAAATGTCTATGAAAAAATAAATTTGCAAAATACTGAACATGATAATAACATTAACTTAGATGGAGTTGATTAGCCAAGATGATGAAAAGATATTATTATTTTGGTTCATATATCATTTATTATCACTTCTAAGTTTAATCAATTTGAACATGCATGTTATAAACATAAGTTGATTTGATTTATATAAGGGGTTTTTTTTTTTGCAAAATAACACCATTTTTCAAACGATTTCATTAGCAACATTTTCAAATTATTTAGAAAACTAACATCTTGAGTTTTTTAGACTCGAGTTCACTATAGCAACTCGAGCCTAAAAGACTCGAGTTCTATGTTGGAATTTTAGAAATCAAGTCTCATAGACTCGATTTCCTTAAAGAAAACCAAATAAAAAAATCAAATGAAACTGACCAATCTCTACACAAACAAATTCGTTCATGCAATTCAAAGGAAAAAAAGAAGAAGAAGAAGAAGAAAACAAGGGAATAGGAAAACCTTTGCCTGAGCCTTCGCTGCACTATTGGAGCCTTTGCCGTTGAGTTCAGTCTGAGCCAAGGGGTTTGGGTTAGGGAGATCTGGGTTCATGGGTTCAGTCCGAGCCTTCGCTGCCTGGGTTTAGTCCGAGCTGCCACTTGGGTTCAGTCCGAGCAGCCGCTTGGAGCCTTCTTCATGGTTTCCATTTTTGATCTCTCTGGGTGTTCGTGGTTTTGTTTTTGATCTCTTGGTGGGTTTGTGTTTTTGTTTATCTCTTTGCTGGGTTTGTGTTTCTGTTTATCTCTTTTTCTGGGTTTTTGTTTATCTCTTTGCTTCATTGTGGACTTGCGGTGTTCATTGTTTCACTTTATAGAACTGGAGCCTCAAAGGCTTGATGTTGAAATCGTGTTCAAAATAATCGATTTAGCACGTCAAACTCAAGTTCATTATACTTGAGATGTTAATTTTCTAAATAGTTTTGAAAACATGCTAACTAACAAAATTGTTAGCGTTTTGGTGTTAAATTGCAAAAAAAAATCCCTACTTAGTTAACTTTGTTAAATTTTATTACATAAGTAATGACTAAATTGGTCATTAGTTGAATATATTTCGAATTTATAATGAATATACCTTTATATATGTATATTTATAATTATTTTATAATTTTATTAGATGTTTGTGTATCTTACGATTCACAATTTGATACAATACATGATAAGAAAAAAAAAAAAAAAAAAAAAAAAATAAATTCACAACACAATTCGTGATTTGACAACTATGCTTGGATCTATCCTGTGAAAAAACAAATCTCATTGTGTATTTTTTTTTTTTTTTTTTTTTCATTATTTTGTGTCTATGGATGGGACTTCGATTGGAAACAAAAACAAGCTTTAGTCCCAAAACTTTGAGATCAGCTATGAACCCTTAACAAACTAATCGCGGTTTGCCGCATGTATTCTCTTCAGCCACTTTTTCCTATCCAAATCACACTCTCTACCACCTTCTTAATTATAATGTAATTTTTTACTTCTACTAATGTTATATTTAGGTCATTCCCTCTACTTCTTTTGATTCCCACGACTTGAAAGCCTTAACTTTCCAAATACCTTTCTAAGGAAAGAAGACAAAGAAGTAACCTTGCAACTCATTATAAAATGAATGGATGTCAAAATCCTATTTTTTCTTCAACTTCCATCTCATGTGGTCTCCATTTTCTGTTGAATGTGTTTGGATTCCAAAATATGAAGGAAATCCACCACTAAATCCAACTACCAATCATTCAAATCCTAAGTGAAACATAGATCCCAACTCCTCTCCCCCACCCCCACTTTGCCAAGGAAAAGTCCATTGAGGCCTCTCTATTAATGGAAATCTCATACAAAACCAGGAAGGTCAATTGAAGAGATTGATCCCACACCACTAATGTTGGCAGAATTTCACTCTATTCCCCACCTAAGCTCAAATTGAGTATTTTTGTTAAAAGCCTCCCAACCCATATGGATGCCTCTCCATTAACCACACCTATGTACACCCCTACCCAACTTAGAAGTCCATCCCCCCAACTCTTCCCCAAACTTTAAAGCTACCACCCTCCTCCAAAGTCGTGTCTCCTCAACCCCAAAACACCATAACCATTTCCCTAGTAAAACTGTATTGAAGGTAGTCAGTTTCCTTATTCCTAATCCACCAATGGCCATAGGCGCACATACTTTATCCCATCTTACCAAATGTGAATTGAAATCACCCCACAGAATGTCCCTTTGCAACTTTCTCGATTTTGTTAGCCACATGAGTAGAGATGGTAAAAAGCGATAACAAATAAGTAGGAAGACTAGATAACGTACTCTTAAGTAACATCAATCTTATCTAACACTCTTTGACAAATAGAGCTTCTTCCACTTGGCCAACTTTCGCTCAATTTTTTCCAAGATAGGATTCCAAATATAAGTTGACTTATGAGAAACCCCCAATGGCATGCGAAGATAAGACATAGGCAAAGTCTCAACCCTACAACCCAAAATCTCTACCAAAGCATGCATATTATTAACCTCCCCTATTGGAACCATTTCACTCTTACACATATTAACCTTCAAGCCTGTCACAACCTCAATACAAAGTAGCAACATTCATACATAAAGGATTTGGTTCACATCAACATCACAAAAAAGAATTGTATCATATGCAGATAAGAAATGTGAAACACATTGCCCATCACCCTGCCTACCATCAGCCTTGAACCCTTGTAGTAAGCCAAGATTTTATACACACTCTCAGGTGGTTTTCCAATACCTTAGCCAAGATTTTATTCAAAATCCCCACCAAACTTATAGGCCAAAGGCATCATTTTTTTTAGGGATTAAAGTAATGAAAGTAGCATTGAGAGATTTTTCAAACTTATAATGTTCATAAAACTCTTCAAAGACAACTTATCAAAAAAATAAAAATCTTCAAAAATAGTAAAAACGTCTTTTTCCACTACTCTCCAATAATGATGAAGAAAAGCTATAGAGAAACCAACCATACCTAGAGCTTTATCCCCTTACATATCTCTAACAACTTGAATGATCTCCTCCTTCTCAAACTTCCTTTCAAGCCATCCCCACTCTATCCCCCTAATTTGGTCAAACTCCAAACCCTCCACAAAAGGCCTCCACTCCTCTGTCTCTTGATACAAAGTTTTATAAAACTATACTACCTGAGTAGCCACCTCTAACTCCTTATATATCACCCCTTCCACCTCCAAAATACTCAGATAATTATACCTTCTATGGGAGTTAGCCACCTTATGGAAGAACTTAGTATTATTATCTCCTTCCTTGATACATACCATCTTGGACTTCTATCTCCATGATATTTCTTCCAAGGAAAGGAGATGCTCTACTTGGAACCTCACTTCAACCCTTACATTTCTCCACATTAGTGAGTCCAAATTCCTCTTTGTTAGCATCTAAAATTTTCAATTACCCTAGTAATTTTTTCTTATGATGACCTACATTACCAAACTCTCTGCGGTTCCACTGAATAATGTCTTCTTTCAAAGCCTTCAACTTTTTGGCAAGCAAAAAACTAGGTGTACTAGAGAAAGAATGCCAATTCCACCATGAATGAACTTTATCCACAAACCCATTCATCTTCAATTACATGTTCTCAAATCTGAAAGGACTTTTCCCACTCGCTACTCCCCCTGCCTCTAAAAGAATTGGACAATGGAATGAAATAGGATGAGGTAATATCCGTTGAGTCACATTCGATAGTGTTCCTCCCAATTATGAGAAATCAAAGCTCTATCTATCCTAGATATTGAAGGTTGATCTGTACCACTAGACCAAGTATAAAGGAAAATCAATCAAATTAAGATCCTCAATAATCATAGAAAAATTTTCCAAAGCCAAGGTCAATCGTGAACCTGCCATCCACTCACTTGGAAAACGTACAAATATTGAAATCCCCAATGCAACACTACAGTAAATTCCAATATTGCTGAATACCAACTCATCTCATATTTGACCCCCCTTTCACTGTTTTCATTTGGGCCATAAACCCCTGAGCACGCCCATATAAAACCATCCACCATTCCTTGCCACCGAACCAATACAAAAAAAGTTCCCACCATATCTTCCAACTTTTCTTGAACCCTCCTATCCCACATAATCAAGACCCCACCTACAATTTGATTGCATCTAATGTAACCCAATCCACATAAGGACAACTCCACAAGCTACAAACCATTTGTCTATCCATGCCATCAAACTTAGTTTCTTGTAAACAGACTACATCACTCTTCCACTCATATAAATTTTTTTTTTACCACAAGATGTTTCTAAGGATCGTTCAATCCTCTAACATTCCACAAAATCATTTTTAGCTTCATAAAGACAATTTCTTCCCAACTACTGTCATAGTTACACAACCAAATCTCTATATCCCATCATAATTCATCAAAGAAAACAAATTCCTTAGCTCTCTCCTTCCCTTACTCTTAGATTTTGCAAGTTTTCAACTACTAGTGACTTCTTTGTGCAACAAGTTGGCTGCCTCCATCTCATTTTCTAGCCTTTGTAAAAAAGCAATTCACAACTTCTCATATCAACTCAAAGGAAGCCCAACCAGTTTACTGAAACTAGGAATTCTATGTTTCAACCATCTAGAAATATCCAACTTAGCATCAAGACACAATACCTCAGTATCAACATCCAGCTATGCTGACATAGCCAACCATGGAGAAGCTATAGTCATCAAAGGAGCACATTTGGAAGAATTGTCCCTCTTGCCTAATCCCAACAATAAGAAAACAACTTCTCCCTCCATCGAGTCACACTCCTCAGAAAAACCACAAACATCCTCAAAAGGTATCATCATGAGATTGGATCGATCAAGCTCAAAATCATAACTCAGCTTGATCTGAGTAACTTCCACCTCCTGAGACAAACTCGCATAGCTTTCACATCCAACTATAGCCATCGCAAGACTTAGTCTCCCCACCCTGATCACTTCGACCTCATCCCCACCCTTTTTGCCCAAGCCCACAAATCTAACTCTCTTTTTTTTTTTTTTATAAGTAAGAAGAGAATATTATTAATAAAAGAAAAGCAAGAAAAACACAAAGAGTTCACGGTAGTGAACAATGGAAAAAAGAAACAACAAGACAAAACAGCCCCTAATCTATTCTAATAGAAGAAATAAAATCCGTAAGGGTAGAACAATCCGAGAAACCCCAACATCGAGACTAATCAAAGAGGGTCCTCTGGCAAAACTCTAATAACTGAACCACAGTTTTCTCCTCATCCTCAAAAGCCCGCCGATTCCGTTCAGACCAAATAGTCCACATTAAATAGCCTGGGACCAAATCCCATATATCAGAACTATGCTTCCCAAGCCAATGAAACCAACAAAATAATAAATCCTCAACTGAACCTGGCATGACCCAATCAATCCCAAACAACCGGAGCATATACATCCACAAAGAATGAGTTATCGGACAAAAAAGTAACAAGTAATCCACAAATTCTGCATTACAATAGCACAAATAACATCGATTCGCCAAAGGGCGACCACGAAGCATAAGGTTATCCAATGTTAGAATCTAGCCGTGAGCTGCTGTCCACATAAAAAAAGCCACCCTTTTAGGATCCTTAACTTTCCAAATACCCTTCCAAGGGAAGGTGGAGGGAGCTACATTACCTATCTTATGATAGAAAGACCGAGCATCAAACTTCCCACTGCCATTAAGATCCCAACAAAGCCTGTCACACCCTCCACCCCTTGGGATTCGGGTTTGGATGAAATGAAGAAGGGAGTAGGAGGCCACCAACTCCCAATCATTGAATTCCCTTTGAAATCTTAAACTCCACACTTTGTCATTATCACCCACTGAAGGGCTTAACACATCAGAAATACAAGCCTCCTTATTAGCTGAACACAAAAATAACTGAAGATAAAGACTTTTAAGAGGGACATCCCCAATCCACTTATCATGCCACAAAAGAGTATGAGATCCATCCTCCACCACAACAGAGAAATGCTTAGTGAAAGTTTCCCACCCTTCATTAATACTCCGCCATAACCCACATCCATGGGCCCTACTACAAGCTCTAGTGCACCAACCCCCTTTTCCCTCCCCGTATTTCATGGCTATGACCCTACGCCACAGATGAGAGGTTTCATGGCCATACCTCCAAAGCCATTTCCCTAAAAGGACCTGATTAAAAGGCACCAATTTCCGAATTCCTAAACCACCCATCTCGCGTGGTAAGCAAACCTTTTCCCAAGCCACCAAAGGATATTTGAAACACTCAACTGATGAACCCCGCAAGAAGTTCCTTTGAATGCGTTCCAATCTAGTCGCCACAGCTTTGGGGATGGTAAAAAGGGAAAGGTAATAAGTCGGAAGGCTTGAAAGGGTACTCCTCAGCAAGGTGAGTCTACCACCCTTTGACAAATAAAGCCGCTTTCAACCTGAAAGCTTCTTTTCCATCCTTTCTACAATCAGATTCCAAATGGAGGGCGTTTTATACAGAGTTCCCAACGGCATACCCAAGTAAGTCATAGGCAAACTGCCCACTCTGTACTGAAGGATATTAGCCAAAGACTAAATGTTACGCACCTCCCCAACCGGGACAATTTCACTTTTTCCCACATTCACCTTCAGACTGGTAAAAACTTGAAAACAAGTCAAAGCTAGCCTAATAGACAGAATCTGCTCTCTAGAGGAATCACAGAAAAGAATGGTATCATCAGCGAATAAAATATGAGAAACACGGATACCAGTAGAATTAATAGAACCCACATGAAAACCCTGAATGAAACCACCTTCCTCAGTTTTCCTCATGATACGACTTAAGACCTCCATAATCAAAAGAAAGAGGGGAGACAAAAGATCGCCTTGTCTGAGACCTCTAGAGCTACCAAAGAAACCAGCAGGAGATCCAATAACCAGAACTGAAAAGCGAACGGTAGAGACACAAGTCTTTATCCATCTCCTCCATCTATCTCCAAATCCCATCCTTTCCAACAGATAAAACAAAGTGTCCCAATTCACATGGTCATAACTTTCTCAATATCTAACTTACACACCACCCTCGGGGTGCAACCCTTCAGTCTACTGTCTAAACATTCGTTGGCAATAAGCACTGAATCCAAAATCTGTCTGCCACCAACAAAAGAATTTTGTGACTCCGAAATAAGATTATCCAACACCCGCCTCAATTTGTTAGCTAAAAACTTGGACAAAAGCTTATACACACTGCCTACTAAGCAAATAGGCCTAAAATCTTTAATATTCAAAGCATTATTTTTTTTGGGAATCAAAGATAGAAAAGAAGCATTTAGAGACCGTTCAAACTCTGCGCTCCTATGAAAATGATCAAAGAAAGCCATGACATCTATTTCCACAACACTCCAGCATTTTTGAAAAAAAGCCATAGTGAAACCATCAGGACCTGAGGCTTTATCACCCTCCATCTCTTGAAGAACCTTTACCACCTCCTCCTTAGAAAATTCCCTCTCTAATTAAAGCCACTCGTCCTCTTCAATGCTAGAAAACTCTAATCCATCCATAGAAGGGCGCCAAGTATCTGACTCAGTGTACAAACTCTGATAAAAGTAGACCACCTTAGACCGCACCTCTTCCTCATCCTCATATAGGACACCATCCACCTCTATACCCCGAAGATAATTAGTTCTTCTATGAAAGTTTGCAACCCGATGAAAAAAGCGAGTATTATTGTTCCCCTCCTTCACAAATAAGAACCGGGACTTTTGTCTCCAAGAAATCTCCTCCAAAGAGGCAAGATGTGCAATCTCTCCTTTAATCTGAGTACAACGAGTTTGATCCTCATGAGAAAGACCTGACAGGTCCTCCCTAGCATCCAAACCCAACAAATCCGATAAAAGACATTTCTTCCTAAAGGCCAAATCCCTAAATTCCTCCTTATTCCACTTTTTCAAGTCCTCTTTAAGAGCTTTTAATTTACGCCCCAGAATAAAGCTAGGAGAACCTGAAAAGCAATACCCATTCCACCATTGTCGAACCCTCTCTACAAAACCCTCTTCTTTCAACCACATATTCTCAAACTTAAAGGTACTCCGGCCTTTATTAACACTACCCACCACCACCAACAAAGGGCAATGATCAGAAACTACACGAGAGAAAACCCTTTGAGACACGTTTCCAAAGTGATCCACTCAATCCACCGATGCCAAGGTTCTATCAATTCTTGATATACAATCTGAACCCGAATCTCTAAACCAAGTAAACGAAGCCCTTCAAGGGGTAAGTCCACAAGGTAATTCGCCTTAATGAAGTCTGAAAAAGCAAACATAGCTAGACTAAAAGCCTCACAACCAAATCTCTCACTCGGATATCGAATGGTATTGAAATCTCCAAAAACACACCCTGCCGTATTCCACCTGGAGTGCATCCTTGAGAGTTCTTCCCACAGCGCACCCCGTTGAGAATCCTCATTAGGTCCATACACTCCTAAACAAGCCCATACAAAATCATCTACAACCCCCTTGAATAAAACATTAACAGAAAATCGCCCAACAGCACAATCAACTTTTTCAAAAACTCTCTTGTCCTAAACCAGTAACACCCCCCCTATAGTGTTGACTGCATCTAGAACAACCCAATCCAGGAAAGAACTACCCCAAAGGCTTCGAACAACAAAAGAGTTTAAAGAAGACATCTTAGTTTCTTGAAAGCAAACTATATCACACTTCCACTCCTTAAGAAGATTTTTACAAACCTCTCGCTTCTGAGGATTATTTAATCTCCTAACATTCCAAGATAGTAGCCGTAAACTCATTTAAAACTAGTAATCACCCCCGAACCTACTGAGAGGTCTCTGTTCCTCCCCTTAGATGCTACCCCATCATAATTAATAGAGGAAAATAAACCTTTGAGTTCCCTAAGCCCTTTCTGCTTGGAATTCACATTACCATTAGCAGACCCAACACTGACAACCTCAACACAGTCTTGTTCGAGAAGACGAAACAAAGCCAGGCATTGATCTTCATGCTTCACAATAGGAAAACCCACAATTCTACAAAAATTATTCATCAGACTACAAACCCATTCCAAATTTACCACCGCTGACCCCCAAAAATCTCCCTCATCACCTTCCTGGATCACCTCCAACTCCTTCTGTCCATTGGGATCCCATTTAGAAAGAGGTGAGCATTCCAAAAAACCATTCTCCTCCTCACCATGAAAGAACTCAGGTCCATCCTAAAGCAACTCAAACCCACCCACTTGGCTCGGCAACACAAGCTCGACATCAGGACTACTACAATCTCCTCCCTTCACACCTAGAGCCACCATAAGGTCATCTCTCTCTCCAAAACAGAGATCCTCCCCACAACCCAAACCCAACAGAAGAGAAAAAGAGTTATAGGTAGCATCGGCCTTGCCGTAACCAGCTATCGGAGTTTGGGTAACGTCCCCCATCCTCCGATCGATCACCACCGTGCCGGAAAACCCCAGAAAGGACCCCACTGACGCACTCGCCGGCATCGTCACCGACGACCCAGAAACCTCCATCGTGCTGGCCGGAACCGCAGCTGGCACCGACGACCCAGTAAACTTCCTCGGGTCAATCACCACCGCGCCGGAAAACCCCAGAGAGGACCCCACCGACACACTCGCCGACGCCACCGCTGTCACCGGCGACCCGGAAACCTCCATCGTGCTCGTCGGAACCGCAGCTGGCACCGACGACCCAGTAAACTTCCTCGGGCTTCCTCTGGAACTCTCCCCTACTGCCCACGAAGCCTGACCCTCAAAAGGATCCTTTAAGCCCACGGGTTTGACCAGAATGCCCTTAAGTGGAGAAACATTATCCACAGGCTGGGCTTGTGCAAGCCCACCAGAAAGATTAATAATATTTGGCCCGCCACTTACATCCTTGGGCCAACTGAAATCCTTTGCATCCAGGTAAGTCACAGAACGTTTCCCACCCTCCATTTTGCACACTCTCAAAGCCAAACAAGCAGGGGTCAGCTTAAAAGTACAAGTCCTCATGGGTCTGCCATTAAAGACTGAGACTTTGCCTTTTAAAACTAAACCATTCTCTGCATGGCCTCCAGGAAACCTTTTCTGCCCCAAGATAGCTCCAAGTTTTTCAAAATTCCTAAACTTATGCTGATGACCAACAGCAGACAAAATTTTCCCACTCCAGTCACCACCAGCAAACTGACCACCTCCACCACCACCATTTTTGGAGGATGCTTCAGCCATAGAAACTGGTTTAGCACCAATGAAAAAATCCCTCATCTCTCTCTGAAACAAAGACCAACCTGCACGATTGGAACTTACTGGTATCATAGCACATCCTCAACGAGCCCCGCCAAAGTATTCAGCTATGACCACAAAAACACCAGCCTTATTCGACCTCCCACAAAATTCCAACAACTTATTATTATACCAAAACCATTTACACATAGGAACTTTCCCCGGAACCCAATTACGAATATTAGCAAAACAAGCAAGGATCCACTCCAATCCTTTATGTCCTACCCAGATAGTATGCTTGACATGCCGGCTACTCTCATGAATAGCATACGAATCATGTCGTCCACTATTGAAAGAAAAAGAGAAAAGCTTTGCATCAATGTGGAAGGAAATCTTTCTACCCCCTTGAACCGAAACAGTGGGAGAGGTAATAAGGTTTGAAGCTGGTTTGGTATCAGTTTTAGGTAGGAAGATAACGGTATCAGTTTTAGGTGGGGAGATATCGGGTAACAGTGAAGGTGTAGGCACAGAAGGTTTATTAGGCAATGTAGATGGTTGTAAGGGAAGTGACGATGGGCAAAGACTAGAAGGGAAAGAGGGATGAAAAAAAGTGTATGGAGGTAAACCAAAAGGTGGGATTTGAGGTGGAAATTGGAAAGGATAGGGAGGGAGGGAAGGAATGTGTGGTACAGCCAGTGGTAGGAAGGGGAAAAGAGAGGGAGTAGAGGGGGGTAGATGGTGGGGGTGAGGGTGGGGGAGGGAGAGACATCAAACCCATTGAAAAAGGAGAGGCCAAACAACCGCGGCACAGATCGAAGAATCATCGACCACAAAACCACCATGACTAGCCTACTTGGCATCGGCGTGAAACCAAAAGAGCAAATATCGTCTAAGATGATGCGAACAACTTCCTTTCAAGATATCGCGGGTCAATTTAACACTATCGAAGAGACAGAGCTCTCGTGGTGAGTCGTAGAGCATGCTTTAGACCCATCAAAGTCTTGAACTAAGGTGGCTATTAATCTTTTTCTTTTATCTCCAAAAGTTGAAAATTTTCAAGTTGCTTGGTAATGTTTCCCAACATAAATTTTTATTTGGTTCCTCTCTAGATTATTCATTTATTACGCTTCTTATCTATTTGGGATCTTATCGTCATGACAAATTAGATCCAAAATCTGGTGTGGTTTCTTTGGGCTATAGTAATATTAGGCGATCAATGCATGGATCCACAAGCTAGTAGCGCGTGCACTTCTTTATATGTCATTTTCATGAAAATTTTCTCTTTTTCAGATTGCATGTTTTATGCCTCATGGTTCTGTGTCCTCCTCTACCACTCCTGCCTATTAATCTTCCTTCCATACCCTTCCTTCAACTCCTACATCTTAAACTATGATGTCTATATCTCCATTCACCTTATCACAACCATATTAAATAAAGGATGTCCTGCCACATGTGCCTACAACGTTTATTTCCACTGCATTTGGTCCTACACAAGCCTGATCAACTACCTTTTTACCTCCTCCAACTCAATCTTATTCCATGATCACACATTTGAAAGATGGCACTTGAGGTCCTCAACTATTTACAGACAAACATTCTCTTCCTCTAAGCCAACGCTGCCTTGCTCTCTCCTCCATTTGTTGAATGCCTTCCACCTTCAAACAAGCATCTTGATTGGGTCAATTCTATGACTAATAAATACAATGCCCTCATGCAACATAATAGTTGGGACTCTTGTTCCCTTTTATTCCTCTAGAAAATATGGTAGGGTGCCCTTATTGTCTATGTGTTTGAAAGCCTTCCACCTTCACACTTGTTTTGTAATGAAGGAACCCAGGACTTTGTATCATTTTTAGAGACTTGAGCTATCCATAATGCTAGCTCACTTACACTCGCTCAAACGAAGTATCTTCTCACTATCTTGAGCAGCTTACAATAGGAGTGGCAATTTGGGTTCATGCGTCAAGTTCGTGTCGTGTCGACTTATGAGTATCCGATTATATGAGTCAACACTAACCTGACATGTTTATTAAATGGGTCAAGATTCCTCAACCCTAACACGACCCATTTATTAAACGGGTCAGTCGTGTCGACCTGTTTATTAGATTTTATAAATATATATATATATATATATATATATATATATATATATTTAGTTTTGACCAAATTGATATGATTTATGAAAAACCATGAAAAACCAAAAAATATAAATATTTTTAATATGAAATTTAGAACTAATGAGTAACTGCATCACAAATAATCATTCAAAACTAAAGCATATCTCAATATCACAAATAATCAATCATAATATGTCAAAGAAAATAAACTACAATAATTAATAAGTTTATAATATACCTAGAGTTTGAAGGGTATATCGGTAAAATGTTATTTAATTAAACGAGTCAGACAGGTAAAATGGGTTCCATAGTTTGGACACTAACCCAACCCGTTATTAAACGGTTCAGTTGTATCAACCCAAATATAACACTAACCCATTCAGCCTCAACCCATAACCTGCTAATTTCATGTTGTGTCAGGTTCGCGGGTCGTGTTTAATTTTGCCACTCCTAACTTACAAAACCTAGCTACAAACCTATTTCTACCCCAATTGCTCATGGTGTCAAGCTCCCTTGAATGATGGAAATCTTCATAATGATCCTACTAAATATCGGCAACTTGTAGGCTCTCTTTAGCATCTAACTCTCACTTATCCAAACATCACTTATATAGTCCAACAAGTTTGTCAATTTATGCATGCTCCTCATGACATTCATGTCCAAGCTGCCAAATGTCTTCTTTGTTATCTTAAGGGCAACTGGCAATGTTGGTTTTGGATTATACATTTCTCTTTTATACACAATGGGTTTATCTTGTTATGTAGATGCGAAATGGGTTGGGTGCCCTTATACTGGGATTCTAGAATGGGTCGCTGTATCTTTTTTGGCAGCAACCCCATTTCTTGGTCTACCATGAAAAAAAAAAAACTATTATTTATTTATAGGAAATTTCTCTTGCTACCTTAAATCTTCTCTAAGTCCCAAGCCCTTTTTTATTTTGATGAATTGCTTGCTACTCAACTTGCTCTTGTTAATTCTTTTCTCATTCTCACACAAAGCAAATTGAGATCTCTTATCATTTTGTTCAAGACCTGGTTTGCAAGAGCTACTTGACATTCATTATGTTCACTTCTCCAATCATATAACAAACATTTTCACCAAAGGTTTCCCTACTTCCATTATGCTGTAGATTTTGATCTAGGTGGGTGTGGTCTTCACCTCATTAGCTTGTGGGAGATCATGATAGGAGTTTTATATGATTATTGCCTTCAAGAATTACTATGAAGTAATTTACTAGATCACTTTTATTGTCACCAACTCTTATGATGTATAAATAATAAGAAGAAGAAAAAAATCCCAATGTGAATTGCGTTGTTCAGCCAGTAATTGTATCATATGATTTAACTTAATATTCTTAATATGGAAGAAAATTCTTATTAAATCAAGGCCATTCTAGTTATTAGATTGGTTTAAAATTGTTACAAACCCATGGGTAGAACTCACCATTGAAAACCAGCTTACAAGAAGAGGGTGCCCAAGAGCTTATAAACACATGGATAAGCTTGTACTTAATCCATGTGGGACACTAGGATCATAACATAAATAAACTAAATACACTCTTTAAAATAAATAAAAAAAATTAAAAATACCCAACTTCCAATAGGACAAAGTTTAGTGATTGGAACTGAGTTGTAAGATTATTCATGTATGTATATTAGTATCAGAGTATTTAAAAAAGTCACATGACTCATTGAGAGAAAACTACATATCATGGAGCAATAAAACTCCAAACCAATTTGGAGCTTATGCAATGTTATTTATATTTATTATTAATGAGTGAGAATCCAACACATAGTTTAATTTAGATAGCAAGTGCAGATAAGGTAATAGTTTAATTTAAACCACATTTGGCACAAGAATTAGATAAAGATGGATAAAGAGAGATATGCATACCAGTGAAAGCAATGAAATCAGGATTTTCGGAAAGAATCAAAGTGTTGAGAAAGTGAGTGGTGTTGAGATCGGAACAGTAGGGGAACTCCTCATCTAACACGTCTCGGCATCGACTCATTATTCCATTACCATAATGCATATCAGCCACCTATTTAATTTTAATTAATTTATTTATTTATTTATTTATTTTGAGGAAATAGAAAGAAAGAGATAGAGAAAGAGAATGAATGGATCTACCTGAAGGATTTTGAAGGTACCGTCGTAGCGGAACCGGAGTGGGAGATCTGGGTTTCTTTTTACGCGAACGGTGTCGTTTCCGGATAATCTGTGTTTATGAAGAAGAAGGTGTATGATTAAGGTAATAAATGCCAAGTACCCCAAGCTGTGCTTCCAATTTCCACTTTTTGATGATTCCATTTTCATCACCTCCTTCTCTATTATTGACTACTGTATCGATAAGTTGCTGTGTTTCGTTTCATTTTTGGGTTATATCTTATATGCAATACAATAAGGTGGCGTTCATAAAAAAATATATACAATAAGGTGGGGCTTTCCCTCACTGTTGTGCCATGTGTCGTTTTTTTTTTTTTTCCAAATAATCTATATATATTATATATATATATAAAACCGAAACTTTTAAAGTTCCACAATTTCACGTCAGCACAATATTAAAAAAAACTTTTTAAGGCTAAAAAAAAAAAAACAGCATTATCAAAAAGGAAAAAAAAAAAACATCCAAAAATTTCAAAACCGGCATTATCAAAAAGGAAAAAAAAAACACACCCAAAAATTTCAGCCCTTAAAAAACAAAACTCAAAGCCTAAAAAGAGGCTAAAACCAAAAATTTCGTCAGCACAATATTAAAAATAAAAAAAAAAACTTTTTAAGACTAAAAAAAACCGGCATTATCAAAAAAGAAAAAAAAAACACCCAAAAATTTCAAACCGGCATTATCAAAAAGGGAAAAAAAAAAAACACCCAAAAATTTCAGCCCCTTAGAAAACAAAGCTCAAAGCATAAAAAGAGGCTAAAACCAAAAATTTCGTTCTCCCCAAAACCAGAACCCGATGAAAAAAAAAAACTCTCTCCCACTTAAATGCAAACACAGTAACGCAAACTCATCAAACTCCCTCTCTTTTTCTTCACGCAACTTGTAGGCTTATTAATCAGTAATTAGCTATCAATTTTTTTATGCAGATAGCTAGGTTGAAAGTATTCTATGATATATGCAGATAGCTAATTACTGATTAATAAGCCTACAAGTTGCGTGAGAACTTATTTGGAAATACATGGTAATGGTGGAAGCCCATTGAGGTCTAGCATCTTTGTTTACTGGCAATGTTAGAATTTAGATACATCTTGGACATCAAGAACGATTAATGTAATTTATGAAAGATATTTGATTGAATGAGTATGGAATTAAATATATTCGTGTAATTAATTGTATTGGAGTGTACTTATATCAGTTATATATTTTCTAAATATGATCTCATGATATCTCATTGCATGTGATAGATTTTATTACTTTGTAAATGATAGATTTTATTGGTTTGGTATATAATTTATACCATGATATATATATATATATATATATATATATATTCATATTAAGTTATTAATAGCTTTCCCATGCATCGCACGGGTTAGCGACTAGTAATAACTAATCACTGACCACTTTATTCAAAAAAATAAATAAATAAATAAACTAATCACTAACCACATAGTTAGCGAATTCTAAATATGTTCGCTTAGTTCAATGCTACAATTATAATTAGCTAAAAACGAATGAAAATATATATAAAAAGACTGTTGAGGCCCATTTTTGACAAAAGGCCTAATGGCATATAAAGCTCAACAATAAGGGAAAGTGGGATCAATAAGATGTAAAAGTAAAGTAAATGGGTCAGGGAAGCCTAAGGATAGAGGTTATAAACCTAATGGGCGAACGTGGCAGGAATGGTAGCCAACAAGCACATGAGATCACTAAGAGATAAAGGCAAAGTAAATGGGCTGTGGATGCCCAAGGAAAGAGATAATAAACCTAATGGGCCAACATGGCAGAAATGGCAACTAGTAGGCCCATAGGATTAATAAGAGGTAAAGACAAAGAAAATGGGCCAGGGAAGCCCGAGGATAGAGGTAGTATACTTAATGGACCAACATGATAGGAATGATAGCCAACAAGCCCATTGGTATGGCAAGAAAAGGAACAACAAAAATAGAAGTCCAATGGGATAGATGGGTAGGAGCTTCTACCCATGTAGTGCCCAGCCTATGGGGGTACAAAGGGATGCAGTGCAAGCCCAAAAGCCCACACATCCTCTATGCCGAGGAAGATAGACACAAACCTAGTACACGCAACAGAACAAGACAATACAAGAACAACAGGAATGGCGTGGGAGTAAAAGAAGACAAATTAGAGGATAGTGGAATGCACACAAAGGCTAGGATGCCACCTACTTGTACCTAGCTAATACAGGGGAGGTGGGCCCTTGGTCAAGGGATTCAGATGGTGTGGTTTGGCGGTGGGGAGAAAAGAAGTCTATTTTGAGATTCCTACCGAGGCTTCTTTTGGGAGAAATGCCTTGTTGGGATGGCATTTCGCCCAAAAGTGGTAAGCATGGTCGGGGCCACTTGGTGCATGCTATAGGGGTAAGTGTAGAGAGAGCCTCCATTCCTTATCCATTGAAGGTAAGGTAGAAATGAGGGAGAGGGGAGAAACAAAACAAGGAATTTTGTTTAGGAATAGGGAGTGATGCAGCAAGCACGTTTTGAGCAGAGGTAGTGGCCGGACAACCAGTAGGTTAGTGGGCAAGCTTGGAGAGATGCCCACAAGAAACCAAAAATGGTTGGTGAAGTCCTAGGGACAAAAGGGAGAAATCCCATAGAATTAAGAGGTATGTAAAGGATGAAAGGTAGCTAGGAAGGAACAATAGGAAGAGAGGGAGGAGGACGAAGAAAAGAGTAAGAGAGAAATTGAGAACCAAAGAATTAAAAGAAAACTAAGTGGTAAAAAGAGAGAAGGGAGAGAGAAAACATGGTAGAAATAAGGGCATGTATCAATAGACCACCTTTTCTCTCCCTAATGACATTTCCACTTTCTGAAACTTTGTGAAATTGGAATCCAAAATCATTTAGGCCCTTTCTCCAGCACGAGTAACTTCAATGGTAGAAGTCTGTAACGAGGTGATCTGTATTGGGGTTTGGTTCCCTTTTTGGACCCATTCTTGTTGAGCAATCTTTAGCTTCTTTGACACCTCCGTTGTGTTTCTTTTCTTTTTGTGCTGCAATGTTTTATGTTAATGACCATCCTATTGTGATATCTTTTACTCTTTCTATTGTATTAGTTATTTTATCTACGGTATGTCGACGCCTCGCGGTTGCTCGACCACCCATCGTGATGACGCTTGTGCTCCTCTCTCTATATCTCGGTGTGAGAAATGATGATATGGAGGTGGATTGTACCTCGGATGTGTGACTGGAATATGAGTCAATTCTAAGGAAATTACCAAGGGTAAGTGAAGTCGCCACCAATCATTGAGTTTTTATATTTTTATTTTTTTAAGATGTGATTGGTTACCTGATTCTATTTGATTTTGTTACTGATCCTAAGCTAAGAAAAATGTCGTTTTTATTAATCTAATATGGATGGATAAAAAATCTTGATTCTTGAGTTTGGAAGCCTGGTTACGTGTGGGAAAGGTGTTAGGCATCCCACAACACCTGTCCAAGGATAGTTCTTTGTTTTGGTAAAACCTTAATTTTTGGACATTAGCAATTAAATACAAGCTATTGGCATTAGCTTTCGGGACTTTAAACGAATTGGGCTTTGAGGTTTGGTTTCAGAATGGGTGTGGTCTCAATCGATGCTTCCTAAATGTATTTGGAATCATTGCCAAATTTCCATGGCAAAATTCTGACAGCATTTTGTTTTATTTTTGTGGTGGAAATTCGGTAGTGCTTCACCTCAGGTGCATCATAGCACATAAAACACTATTCTCACCAAGCTTTCACCTTGAGAATACGGCAATGGGGATGCCCCATTTTCACGGCAAAAATCCAATAGATTTTCATGTTTAGTGCGCCATAGCAAGGTTTCATACCTGTGTATACGACACATGCCAACATGCTCATGCTAGGATGAGTCGAAGCCCCTCAAAGCATCTAAACACGTCGATACGTGACACATACATGGGGTAACTGATGTCACTTGGTGACATGGATCAAGATGATCGCACCATGGTGACTATGCACACAGTATAACACGAATATGCACTTATAACAATTGCCTTGAGCACATACTTATGCCACAAGGTCAAGAGCACTCATGGCTAGAGAATGTCACTCGCGTAACCACGAGAGTCCATCATACAAAGTGCACGATCACCCATACACATGTAGGCGTGCGCACGCACGCACACACATCATGCACAATGCTATCACACAGAGTAAGAAAGGAAACCAGACATTGCCAACGCTCTAAGGGTATGGCCCAGCAAGGTACAAGAAATTTAAAATAGACATTGCCATACCCAAGTGTTGGGTTAAGATAGCTTGACCCCAGTTAATTAATTCAATTACCCAAGTTAATTAACTAGGTTCAATTGCATGCAAATTGTGAAGGCACCAATAAATCACCAAAAATACAAAATGCAGCAGAAAATAAATTTGACACGGTGATTTGTTGACAAATGGGGAAACCATGCAAGGCAAAAATCCCATCGGGTGATTTTAAGGTTACCACTCCCAAGAATCCACTCATCAACAATCAAGTGGTTACAAGTATAAAGAATCTTACCAACTACCCTAGCCTATCCCGAAATACCAACCTACAGTTGAACATTTGCTCCAATATACAATTGGACTTGATCTTGTAGTAACCCTTTTTCCTTTGATGCACAAACCTCCAATTTTTGACTAACCCTTTGCACAGATCCTAGTACGTGACTAACTCCTTTGCACGAATCCTAGCACGTGACTAACTCCACAACAACCCTTTGATTGTTGTAGTTAATTTGCAACAGCTTCACATAGAAACACCAATAAGATTTTCAATGTTGGTGCTAGAGAATTTGCTTGGTTACAAAACCCAAAAGTGTACAAGAAATACAGCAAGAACTCCTTCTTCTGTAGGAGAAGGGTAGAGTTTTAAAAAGAAAACCTTATGAAGCTTTTTAGGATTGGGTGAAATAGAGAAAACTTGGTTACAAAAACCTAGCCGCATAAATGGAGTTTTTCTCTCTCCAAAAAACCTACTAATAGATGGCTTATGATATTCTTTAAATAACGGTTCAAACGGATCTCAATTCGGGTTTCAAACGAATAAATTATGGGCTTTTTCGTGTTGCTGATTTTTGTTGATCCGCGAAGCTCGATCTATCGAGTTGCTATCAAGTTGCTATCGAGACTAATATTGAGAACAAAATCTCAATCTATCAAGATGCTATCGAGAAGATAGTAAATTTTAGCTTCTATCGAGAGGTATCGAGACTTCTATCGAGGAATATGCTGAAAATGTGTTTTTCTTGAACTTTTCTTGAGCAAACTTTGTGTCTTCAACTTAGTCATCAATTACAACTTTAAGATACATCAAAACTCAATAAAAGACACATAATTTGGCATGGTTGACAATACCAAAACACATGTTTCTAATAATCTCCCCCTTTGTCAATTCATGACAAAACTTCAAGTACAAAAGTAAGCCCAATACAATAATAACCTGAATACAATGAATGAACCCATATTCAAATACACTAGCTTGTCTAAAAATAATTAATCCTAAGAAACCATAACATGAACGAGAATTGACTATTTTGATTGGCTTCATACCTGTTTTTCCTAAAACCACTCAACAAACATGTTATGCGCACCATATGGAAAATAATGACAAATAATAAACAAGTAAATTGCATTTTGTCATAGGATATGCCAATTATATAAAAACATGAACCTAACACCAGGGAATGCAGCCCAAGCAAAGAGCAGGAAAAGGAAAGGGTACAAGGAGAGGGGGAACCCTAATACATGCTTTAGAGAAGAGGCTTAGAGAGAGAGAGAGAGAGAAAGGGAAAATCACTTAAGAGGTACTAGGCCCTCTAATCTACTAAACATTGCCCTTTGTGGGCTTGCATCTTCTTACTTCCTTGCCCTTTTTGCTTGTGTCTAGGAGGTCACACCCTTCCTCTAAATGTCCATGCTCCATGCATGTACATGCAAAGACAAAAGAAACAAGCCAACAGACAAGCAAAGAAATAAACAAGGGAAATAGGGAGAGCATGCAAAGAACACACTAACAAAGAGAGCCAAACGGGGGCAAACAAAGGATGTTAAGCATATGAAAGGGTAAACATGTATGTTATCAAACAAAAGAGGGTGTCCTAGGAGGACAAATGTAGGTTTGGATTAAGTCCATAGTTCCATTGGATCAGAGTACGAATGACACACAGACTCATGCATGAACATGTAGGTAAGCGTGCAAAGATACTAAGAAAGCCAAACGAGTGGCACAAAGCAAGCAAGGCAAGCATGTCAACATCGCATGGAGTGGAGAAAGGTGTGTATCAAGCACACTAACACCACGGAGGTGCATCTCACAAGTGGTTACATCCAAATAAACCCTAGGAGGGACGAATGCAACTACACAAGCAGGTGCCCTAAGGACTGACAAGCACAAGCCCATAGAGGGCACAAAGCATAGCAAACCCTAGATCTAGATAGGCCAACATGGACATAAAGCATGGAAGCAAGCAAGCAAACATAGACACACATAGAGGAAATGATCCAAACCCTTTGATATAGGCCTGGGTGTATGGATGTAGGCCTAAACCACAGGATCTAGATCAACACCCTACCAAAAGGGCCAAAACACAAGAAAAATGAGATAACAAGAGAGAGAAAGGCTTTAAAAGCACATGGCATAACAACCAACATTTAGATCTAAGCATACAAGCATGCCATGGAGGACATAAACACATAGATCTAAGCATAGGCATGTAGATTTAAGCATAAACATGTAGATCTAAGCATGAACATGGCAAAGAACACATAGACAAGTAGATCTAATCATAAACATGGCAAGGAGCTTAAATGCATGGGGATCTAAGCACAAGCATGGAATTTAGACATATCCTAGCCCAAGAAGGCTAGGCCAACAACATCAAACATGCTAGGAAGAAAAATAAAGCAAGAACATGCTAGGAAAAGCAATAAAGCATACTATTGAACAAGGAAAAGCTATGAAAAGAAAAAGGTGTGAATTGTAGCTCTAAAAAGCTACATCCACACCTCTAAACCTCAAATCCAAGCTATGGAATCAAGGAGAGGAAGATTGAGTGCAAGAACACTACCTTGTGATTGCAGAGAAAAGAGAAGAATCAAAGGTGTTTGGATGTGTTTAGGAGAGAAATTAGAGAGAAGAGAGAAAGGATCTGCCTAAAAAACTGCCAAAAATCTTTTTTTTTTTTTGGTTGCAAAATGAGGGGTCTGGAAGCATTTATAGCTAAAGTCTAACCCTTCAGCTTCCAGCAGCCCTTGAGTGGTCGGCGATCACCACCGGCGGCCACACAAAGGCCACTGGCCACCTTTATTGACATCAGTAGTTCTGGATTTTTCTGGTTCAGATTTGAATGCATTTTCAATGGTCTTCCTAGACTCAGATTGAGCTAATCTTGGTTTCTCTAGAAATCTCTGGATGTCTAGTTTCCAGAACACTAAAGATATTGCAAATTTGATGGTCGGATCAAAAGTTATGGCCTCGAGAAGAATGCTGATGCGCTTTGCATGGTTTTTTGGATATCTCAACTGTTTTAACTCTGATTTCGACCCAAGAATAGTTGTTGGAAAAGGGAATTTGATAATCTTCATAATGGGGCTAGTCATAACCCATTCTAATGGTCAGATCAAAATTAAGGTTTCAGGTGCCCCTAGGAGTCAAACTTGGTCAAAGTTGATGAAAATCACCGAGTAGCTCGGGTTTGATGTAGAAACATGAAAAATGTTGTTTTTGGTGGACTTTGATCTCATTTGACTTTTGGTCAACCCAAGGTTAACTAGGGGCATTTTGGTCAATTTGACCCAAAAAAGCAATCCAAGTGCTTCGATGCCCGAACAAGTTACACCACATCAATCTAGATGTTTCCGCGGCCCCATGGAAAAAAGATAATATTTTTGGAATTTCTAGGGTCCGTCACGCAAATCGAGGGCAGAAAAAATACAATATCTATAGCTACCCTTTCTTTATCTGATCTCTTGAGTGTAATGAGAGGTGTTAGATAAAGAACGTAATTCGGCATATTTGGTTTTTTTTTTTTTTTTTTTGGTTGTTTTTGCGTTTAGCATTTGTGCCATGATGATGTTGGAGAATATAACTGTTCACATGTTTAAGTAGCATAGGCGAACTTGCATATGTTGGGTGCTATGGAAACACATGAAACACTATGAAAACTAAAAGAAAAGCTAGGTAAATATGAGAGACTATGCATGCTAAAGATGGAAAATTTTGAGAGAATTGAAAATGTGAAAACAATGTGATTTTGAGTGAGGGTAGTTTTGGAAAATATAGGATCAAACAGTCGCCACTGAATATCTTGAGTGGTATCTTAGAAAAAGGGAAGAGGATTAAATGACCGTCGTCAAATATGAACCCTGAAAGAGATTAAACGATCACCGCCGAATATAAATCTCGAATAGATGGATAGGATTAAACAACTGCTGTTGAATATAAACCCTTAAAGAGATTAAACGATCACCGTTGAATATAAATCTCGAATAGATGGATAGGATTAAATGACCGCCGCCAAATATAAATCTTGAAAGAGATTAAATGATCGCCATTGAATATAAAACTCGAATAGATGGATAGGATTAAATGACCGCCGCCGAATATAAACCCTGAAAGAGATTAAACGATTGCCACCAAATAAAAATCTTGAATAGATGGATAGGATTAAACGACTGCTACCGAATATAAACCCTGAAAGAGGTATTTTGAAAACTTGAATATTTTTTAGGCAAAAGAGACAGGATTAAATAACCGCCACCGAATATAAATCTTGGGGGAGAGGTATTTTGAAAACTTCGATATTTTTGAGGCAAAAGAGACAAGATTAAAGGACTACCATCGAATATAAATCTTGAGAGAGGAATTTTGAAAACTTGAATACTTTTAAGGCAAAAGAGATAATATTAAACGACCACTGCCGAATATAAATCCTAAGAGAGGTATTTTGGAAACTTGAATACTTTTAAGGCAAAAGAGATAGGATTAAATGACTGCCGTCGAATATAAATCCTGAGAGAGGCATTTTGAAAACTTTGATATATTTGAGGCAAAAAGAGATAGGATTAAATGACTGTCGCCCAATATAAATCCTGAGAGAGGCATTTTGAAAACTTGAATAATATTTAGGCAAAAGAGGTAGGATTAAATGATCGTCACTGAATATAAATCCTAAGAGAGGCATTTTGAAAACTTTGATATTTTGAGAAAAAAATGTCATTTTGGTATGAACATATGATATACGTTAGGTAGTAGGGTTAGACATACTTACAGGTTTATTTGCATTGCCATATGTTTTGGGCTTACTAATCAAATCTGAATTTGCTTTTGCAAATCATGTCTCGATGGGTGAGATTTAGCAGGTATCGTGGGAAGGCTCCTGCTATTGTTCCATCACGAGTAGACTCGTCTAGCGGTGATGATGACACTGTTTCCATTAGCGAACAGTTTATGCGGACCCTTTAGAGGCGCTTTGATCAAGGAGGTGATGACATCGCATCCCCTAGGGGCATACATATAGCACATCACACTAGGAGCTGACGTTTAGTGGAGACAACCAATGCCTCATCTCAGTCCTGCACTGGTTCAGGAGGCGGTTCTTCACAGTTCCCTTGGACCGAAGAGGGAGGAGGTCCAGGGGACATAGAGCTATAGGATGAGCTTATATTTGATCTGGATACGGATTTGGATCCTGATGACATGGCCAGGTAGGGTCTAGGAGCTCCAAGGCACCATAGTTGTAAGCCAAGATTTTCGCCTTATCAGGCTGGGGTCGAGGCATACACTGGAGAGATTGATGATAGCATAGATGATACCCATCTTCAGTATGATCTGAAGAGGCATCCTCTTGCTCAGGCTCGAAAGGGACAGGTTTGTTCCTTTTTCTTTTCCACTTATTAATTCTAGATATGCATGCTAACTGGTAGCTTTTCTAATTTTGAGTGTAGGCTGTTGACAAGACTCACAGTCAGGGACCCTAGTCTTCATTCTTTATTCGCCTATTTGACTCTAGGACTAATGCATGCTACTGCGTATTTTTGGCTGAGTAAGGCTTCAAGGACTTCCTGAGGATTTTGGCCTATCCCATAAGGCACACGATAGCGGAGACTTTGGTGTAGTAGTTCCATACGGAGACTAGCACCTTTCATTTGAGCTATGAGTATGAAGTCCTTCCCCTTAATTGGATGGCCATTTTGGACCTTAGATTCGGTGGGCATCTAGTCCCAACCGAGTTTGTGTACTTCAACTTCGCAAGCGAGCTTTTGGGCATTAGCTATCCCTTTACCTAGGCAATGAGACGGCACTTTGGGCCTACTGATAAGCCTTAGATCCGCATGGAGTGGCTGAGGATAAACATACGTTGGGGGGTGGAGCTGGACGACATTGCTCTTAGGTGGTTCTTTTTCTATTTCATTAGTAGTTGCCTGTTCGGCAACAATCGGTCAGTGCTGACTTGTCGGCTATAAGAGTAGTGTCAGATATAGAGGCTTATGATTGGGAGTCCCTTTCTTACAGATTCTTCATTGCTTACCTGAGGTAGGCTTCACGATAGGCTTCAAGAGCCTCGAGTGTTGTTGGCAGATTTTGACATGGTGGGCTTATGAGCACATCCCTGCCTTGCATCCATAGTATTCTGCCTTGTCATTGACGATATGTTTTAGGGCATATGCTAGGTCCCTCTGCGCGATCACTAGAGTTGTTTTGACACAACCGTTCACCATTGGCGTTGTGCTGGATTGTTTTACCTAGGGTGAGATACTTAACAACCCCTATGATAGGCGGTTATTGGCTAGGCATGAGGTCACCCCTATTATGGCTGAGTCGCGTGTACGGCACTAGTTCTGGGCTTTATTGAGATGGGAGTTCTTTATAGCTAAGAGGTCCTTTTATTAGGCTATGTCGATTTTTAGAGTACCCAGGACCCACCTCTTGAGCTTTCTTATTCTATGGTGATTTTGGATGATCCCGACTATGGGACAGGTTCCTTCGAGGGTTTCATTACGAAGGGTACTAATTATGTCACTTGGTTTCTATGGTCCTTAGCTAGACCTATCATCGATGATTGCCCTGTGAGTGGTGGCAGAGTGTTTGGTGGCATAACAGGCGTTCGCTAGGCTTCAGAGGCCCATTTAAGGTTACATGTAGATACCTTACAGGCTAGGGTGAGAGAGCTTGAGGGCGTGGTCATTGCTAGAGAAGGGTATGTGTAAGAAGAGATCGCCGGGTCTCTAGCTTAAGAGAGGGATCGATGGCAGAGAGAGAGAGGGAGGCCCATGTTGTTGCAATAAAAAGAAAGAGAGAGAGAGAGAGAGAAAGGAGCCAGCTTCTGGTTGAGATAGGCATGCTTCGTGGCTACATTGGCATTTTGATTGGCGAGATGAGGGGGCATAGGATGCCTGTACCTCCTGCACCTTATATTATTGGTAGAGATCATTATATTCGACGACATGAGTTAAAGTATATTCCTGTTCCTCTAGGACCAGTCGGTAGTTGGGGATGTGTCCCTTTAGATGATTGGACATAGGGCCCTGTACCAGATCAAGCACCATTTCAGGTTTCGGGATATGCCCCAAGTTCTTCAACGGATTGAGCAGGTCCTTCTACAGGTCCCACTGTAGGTGATAATGATGATAGCAGTAGTTCGAAGTGCTTTGTGAGTGGAACCGTCAGAGATGATGACTTTCCTTAGGCCAGCCATGTATGTTATACCACGATGATATAACCCCTGCGATGGCATGTTTCATTTTTTTTGTATTTTGTAGACATTGCCCTTGGTGGGCCAGACATGTATATCTTGGATTGCCTCTTAGTAGGCTTGGACTGTATTTTTAAACTACCCCTTGGTAGGCTTTAGACATGTATGTATTATATTGCCCCATTGTGGGCCTTGATGTATGATATCGCCTCTCGGTAGACTCTTGATTTATGTATGGACATTGCCTCTTAGTAGGCCTTACATGTATGTTTCTAGATATCACCTGTTGGTAGGATCCTGATGTATGTGTGGACATTGCCTCTTGGTAGGCCTTACATTTATGATTCTAGATTTCACCTGTTGGTAGGCTCCTGATGTATGATTGAACATTACCTCTTGGTAGGCCTTAGATGTATCTCGATAGTCTCTTGATTTATGTATGGACATTGCCTCTTAGTAGGCCTTACTCGTATGTTTCTAGATATCGCCTCTTGGTAGGCTCTTGATGTATGTGTGGACATTGCCTCTTGGTAGGCCTTACATGTATGATTCTAGATTTCACCTGTTGGTAGGCTCCTGATGTATGATTGAACATTACCTCTTGGTAGGCCTTAGATGTATATTTCTTGATATCGCCTCTCGGTAGTCTCGAATGTATGTCAATACTGCCTTTTGGTAGGCCTTATGTATATTTCTTGATATTGCCTCTCGGTAGGCTTGAATGCATGATTCTTGATATCTCCTCTTGGCAGGCTCAGATGTGTGTCAATATCGCCTCTTGGTAGGCCTTATGTATATTCACTACTTTAGCATTTATGACTCGATTGCACTACGGTTGTTACTCATGCATCATTTCATTTGCATCATCCCATATTTTCACGAGTTTACCGATAAAATCTGATATTGATTGACCCGCTAAGGGATACGGAAAAAGGAGAGACTGCATGAAATGATACTGATCTAGTGTAGGTTTTATGCGGTTCTTGACATGAGAGGGTAGGTTCTTGGCGGGATGGACCTGATTTTTAGCAGAAAATGAATTGAACTGCGCAAAATATACTACCCCAGTGTAGGGTTTTGTATGGTTCTAAAATGATCAATTGACTTGAAGTGGGATTAGAATTGCACTAGACGATATGGTTTTCTTGACAACCCTGATAATGATCATGGATTTCCCCAGTAGGATTTTGGACTTGTCGTGGGGCAGAATGCATTGATTGATTCGGTTATCAACTGAACTGACCGGTGCTTCGAGGGAGGTTCCTTTGAGGAAATATATGAGGTTCAAGATATTCCAGGATAACGGATGAGATGCACAAAGATAAACTACCCTAATGTAGACTTTGTGTGGTCTCGGTTGTGGGAAAGGGGAAAAAAAAAAAAAAAAAACTCTTGAAGGACCAATTTGTTGCTGAACCTGTTGCACACCACTATTAGTGCAAAAACCGAGGGAATCTTTGCTCCAAAGCTATCCAAAACCCTCCATCCTTTAGATTTAAGCTCAGAATATGTGTGGGTTTGTGCCAGAGGGGTTGAAAAACCTTGGCACGTGTCCCAAGGTGTGGCAGCCACACAATGTGTGCCGGCTACGGGAAGTGTGCATTAAGGGTTGGGTGCCCCCCCAGACCTTCCATATTCTGGTCTACGATTTCTGGGGCCTTCTCCTACATTTTTTCTTCATTGAAAACTCTTAAAAACACCATTTTTATATGCTTTTCCACACAGATCTACATTAGAACACTAGATTCTTTCAAATTTTAGCATGGATGTTCTTAGGCTCAAGACTTATGATATTGTAGTAAAGCTTGAGCGAGATACATTTCATGAGAGGGAGCTCAAGAGATGGTGGACTTCATTCTCTTCTAAGGATTGGGCTTACATCCAGCAATTCCTCAGAAAAGCCACTTCACTTTTTCGTACTCCTCTGGATTGGCACTTACTAGAGGTCATAGTTACTTGTTGGGATCCTGCTTTGAGGTGCATCACTATTGGGGATGTGGACTTGGTCCCTACTTTGGAGGAGTATGATCGTTTTCTTTCTCTTCCTACCCCCGTGAGTCGAGTTTATCGGCCATCGGTTTAATCTTGGTTTCGCAGGAGGTTGGCGAAGCTGTTAGGCATGAAGAGGCTTTTTGTTGATGTGTTGAATTGATATGGGAGCAAGCTAGAAGGTAGCATTCCTTTCAATTTTCTACTTGACCAATTCAGACTATCTGAGTGCCCTGTCGCTTACTGAGAGGATTTTGTGGACTTGGAGAAGCATTGGGTGTTCCATAAGCGCCTGGCCTTCATGGTGGCCTTTTTCGGCACAATACTATTTCCTTCTTAGTCGGGTTCCATTAGCTTTATAGTTCTACCCTGGTGAGTACTCTACCTCATAGCACTTCTTTTATTCTATCTCTCTTATTTGAGACCATTCGGTCTCTTTCTCTGTGTTGTGAGATAGGTAGTGGTAGACTTGGTTGTTGTGTGCATCTGTTGCAGTTGTGGTTCCATAGTCATTTGAGTGTAATATCTAGGGCACAACCTGTGGGTTCTTGAGGAAGAATAGAGTTAAGATCATTGTGGCCACTGATCTTCCTTTTACTAGGGACACCGCTGGTTAGTTGCGGTATCTGTTTGGCTTGGGTTGCACTGACTGGACGTGGAGAGTCAAGTAGGGAGTTACTAGGTAGCAGGGTTGGATCCATTGTGTTGGTTTGCTTGGCATCCCTCTAATGGGCATCTAGGGTTGCAAAAGGTACTTTCCAGGTATGGCCATAAGGCAATTCAAGGTAATCAGTATGTCCTTTGACTTAGTGATCTTTCTGTCATCACTTGTGATTATGCACTTCTGATTTTTGGAAGGATTGCAAGTCGACTATTGATTATCCCATCTGTCTAGTGGATGATTATGAGTGGTCTTCTACCGAGTTTAGAGAGTGGAGAGCTACTGATGAGAATCAACAAGCATTCAAGGATCCATTGCATGTTCCAGTTGGGCCTATTACTAGAGCAAGATCCAAGAAGATCAAAGAAGCATTTAATGGGTTGATTCAAGAGATTTGGGCTGATTCTAACACAGGACATTCCAAGCTTGGCCCAAAGGAAGATAAAGGTGTAAAAATTTAATCCAACCTATTGAGGGCTGATCTGGTTTAATTGGGCGTGATTTATGGCTGGATTAACGGCTAATTGACTTTCCAGCTCCATATCAATTAATAGACATTTTTCCTATTTTGGAGCTTCTAATTTCAGACCAAATCTACCTTAATTTTAGGCTTTTATTATTTATAACTTTTTTTTTAGCTATTTTCCTATTTTGGATTTGCTAATTTTAGACCAAAAAAACTTTTATTTAGGGTTTTATTATTTTGTACGTTTTTTATATTTTCTATTTTCAGTCATGTCTTATAAATAGCATGCACTCATTGTAATAAAAGATTATTGAGTAAAAATCAGACAAAGGTGAGGCTTTGCTCTTCTTTTGGTTCTTCAAGAACTATGAACTTATCAAGGATTTTTCCTTGTGGTGTTCAAACTTTATACCTTTGGTTCGTGATTCAATTATAATCATTGGGTCAAGGTCTGTTACTTATAATTTTGGTTTGCGTTTTACTTATAAACGTTGTGTCAAGGTTCCATCAAAATCTGAATTTTAACTTTCTTGGGCAATAATTCCAATATTATTTGTTGGCTCTCAAAGCATGTCAATTGAGGTTCACATCATTTGGTATTAGAGCACAAGTTCTAAAATCAGTTTTACAATCCCTTTATCTTTTGTTCCTGTTATCATCCTATCTTGTTCCTTTTTGTTCTTTATTCCTTGTTCTTATTTTGTGACGTGCACCAGGTTAAAATCATGCACCAAGTTCAATTAAAAAAAAAAGTGAAAAAAAATAAGAGACCAGAAAAGAAATAGAAAATAGAAAAAAAATATTGTTTGTTGTTTTAATTCTCTCAGACCAGAATATTGTTTTCTTTTGTCCTCTTCTTTTGATTTATTATTTCTATAATATTTCTTACCATTGTTATTAGTTTAAATACTACAAGTTGAATTTCTTGATTAACTTTATTAGTTTAATGCAGAATTGAAATGGGGAAGCTACGAGTGGAAAAAGGCAAGAGAGTGTGAGACTAATATCAGGAAAAAGTCAATTTAAGAGTGAAACACGAGCGTGAGTGACATAATTTGAGTGCAAACACATGAGGGAGTGTTGTGAGGAATTATTTCTAACATTTCTTTGTAGTTTTAAAAGTATGTCTTCCAGGGGCAAAACATCAAATAGGGAAGGAGGAAAGGAGTCATCCTTCATGTTACAGGCTATGCAACAACAGTTTGAGCGCATGAATGTGGTGTTTAATGAGATTCGGGATCAGATGGATAGGTAAGACGCTGTTATTGCTACTTTACGTGAAGAGCACGCCTAAAGAGTTTCAAATGCTAGAAGGCAGGAAAGGCATGTCTGTATGAATAATTCTGATGACGACCACGAGGATGAGTTCAAAGATGAAGAGGATCAAGCTTTACTGAACAATGAGGGTAGGTTTATGCCAAGGGGAGAAAGGCATGGTAGAGGTTTCTAAAGAAATCTGAGATGGCAAGATAAGATTGACAGAAACCTAGGAAACATCAAAATGAAGATACCATCGTTCCAAGGGAAAAACGATCTTGAAGCGTACTTGGAATGGGAGAAGAAGGTGGAGTTGATCTTTGAGTGCCACAATTACTTTGAGGAGAAAAAGGTAAAACTAGCTATCATTGAGTTTACTGACTATGCTATTATATGGTGGGATTAAATTGTGATGAACAGGAGGAGAAACCATGAGAGGCCTATTGAGACGTGGGAGGAAATGAAGGCCACCATGAGGAGGTGGTTTGTCCCTAGTCGCTACTATAGGGATTTGTATCAGAAATTACAGAGTCTTACTCAAGACTATAGAAGCATGGATGACTACCACAAGGAGATGGAGATTGCCATGATTTGGTCTAATGTAGAAGAGGATAGAGAAGCTACCATGGCGAGGTTTTTGAATGGGCTGAATCGAGACATTGCCAATGTGGTGGAGTTATAACACTATGTGGAGTTGGAGGACATGGTGCACATGGCAATAAAGTTGGAACAGTAGCTTAAAATGAAAGGAACTCAATCATTTCAAAATCTAGGCTTTTTTGCTTCATGGAGGTCAAATGGGAGGAAGGACGAAGGGGTTGTTTTTAAGTCCAAAACCCAACCACCAAAAAGGAGAGATGAAGATCCTAGTGTCAACAAAGGTAAAAACGAATCCCAAACTCGTAATCGTGATATTAAGTGTTTTCGTTATTTGGGAGTAGGTTATATAGCTTCACAATGCCCAACTAAGAGGACCATGATCACACATGTTGATGGAGAGGTGAAAACTGAATGATGACTAGATGCCATCACTGGAGGATGCTTGTGACGATAATGTGGAATATCCAGTGGAAGGTGAGTCACTTGTGGCTAGGCGTGCTTTAAGTGCCCAAGTTAAAGAGGATGACATGGAACAACAAAGGGAGAATATTTTTCATACGAGATGCCACATCAATAATAAGATATGTAGTATGATTATTGACGGGGGGAGCTGTTATTCCAATGCGGGTCACATTTTATTAGGCAGGCCTTGGCAGTTTGATAGGAAGGTCAATCATGAAGGGTTCAAGAATAGGCATTCTTTTGTAAAAGACAATTAAACCATTACTCTTGTACTTGTTGACTCCAAAACAAGTGTATAAAGATCAAATGAAATTGAAAAGAGAAAATGACTTGAAAAAAAATTGTGAGACCGAGAGTTCAAAAAAAGATGATAAGAAAGAGAGTGAAAGGAAAAAAAAGAGCGAACAGAAAAGAGAGTGAAAAAAATGAGAGAAAAACAAAAAAACAAGGGAGTTTTTATGCTAAGGCGAGTGATGTCAAGAGTGCTTTTTATACAAACCAGGCTATATGTGTACTCTTGTACAAAGAGGTATGTTTTAATACTAACAAATTTGCCGAATCTTTGCCTAGTGTTGTTGTCTCTTTGTTGCAGGAATATGAGGATGTGTTTCCTAACGATTTGCCTAGTGGATTGCCACCTATAAGAGGAATAGAGCATTAAATTAATTTTTTGCCAGGTGTGATAATTCCTAACTGACCATCCTGTAAGAGTAATCTGGAGGAGACAAAGGAACTTCAAAGGCAAGTTGAGGAGTTGCTGACAAAAGGACATGCAAGAGAGAGCATGAGTTCGTGCGCGGTGCCGGTGCTGCTTGTGCCTAAGAAGGATGGAGCTTGGAGAATGTGTGTTGATTTCAGGGCTATCAACAACATTATGGTAAAGTATAGACATCCCATCCCTAAGCTAGATGACATGTTGGATGAATTGCATGGATCATGTGTTTTCACAAAAATTGATTTGAAAAGTAGGTATCATCAAATTAGGATGAAAGAGGGTGATGAATAAAAAACTGCCTTTAAAACTAAATATGGATTGTATGAGTGGTTGGTAATGCCTTGTGGTCTAACTAATGCACCAAGTACATTCATGAGGTTAATGAACCATGCATTGCATGCATTTTTAGGCAGATTTGTTATGGTCTATTTTGATGATATTTTGGTGTATAGCAAGAACTTAGATGAACATATTGATCATTTGCATTGTGTGCTTGCTATTTTGAGAAAAGAAAAACTATATGCCAATTTAAAGAAATGTTCCTTTTGCATGGACAAAGTTGTGTTTCTTGATTATGTTTTTAGCACGAAAGGAATTGAGGTGGATAAGGAAAAGGCGAAGGCTATCAAGGAATGGCCCACACCTAAGTCAATCACTGAGGTAAGAAGTTTTCATGGTTTTGTTAGTTTTTATTGCCGATTTGTCAAAGATTTCAGTACACTAGCCGCACCACTCACTGAAATTGTTAAAAAAATCTGTGGGTTTTAAATGGGGTAGTGAGCAAGATCATGCATTTATTGAAACTAAAGAAAGGTTATGTGGTGCTTCTTTATTAGCATTACCTGATTTTTCCAAAACTTTTGAGATTGAGTGTGATGCCTCAGGAATAGGTATTGGAGCTGTTTTGATGCAGGAGAAGCAACCAATAGCGTATTTTAGTGAAAAGCTAAATGAGGCAGCTTTGAACTACCCAACATATGTCAAGAAGCTTTACGCATTGGTAAGAGCATTGGAGACTTGGTAACATTACCTTTGGCCGAAAGAATTTGTCATACATACCAACCATGAGTCCTTGAAGCACTTGAAGGGACAAGGTAAGTTGAATAGAAGACATGCCAAGTGGGTGGAATTCATTGAGACCTTCCTTTATGTAATCAAATACAAACAAGGTAAAGAAAATATTATGGCTAATGCATTATCAAGAAGGTATGCCTTTGTCTCTACTTTAAATGCAAAGTTATTGGGATTTAAATATGTTAAGGAATTGTATGCTAATGATGATGATTTTGCTTATGTGTACGGAGCATGTGAGAAGGCAGCGTTTGGAAAATTCTATAGGCTAGATGGGTACTTGTTTATAAAGAATAGACTTTGTGTGCCTAATAGTTCTATGCATGAGTTGCTTGTGCGTGAAGCATATGAAGGTGGTTTAATGGGTCATTTTGGTGTAAGGAAGACTTTAGACGTGTTACATGAACATTTGTTTTGGCCAAAGATGAAACGTGATGTGGAGAGAGCTTGTGCTAGATGCATTACCTGTAGGCAGGCCAAATCTAGCATCTTACCACATGGATTATACATTCCTTTGCCTGTACCTAGTGCGCCTTTGGTCGATATTTCTATAGATTTTGTTTTAGGCTTGCCTAGGTCAAGGAAAGGCAAGGATTCGATTTTTGTGGTTGTTGATAGGTTTTCTAAGATTGCACATTTCATATCTTGTCACAAAAATGACGATGCAACCCACATTGCTAATTTGTTCTTTAGAGAGATTGTACAACTCCATGGTGTTCCTAGAAGTATTGTGTCTGATTGTGATGTTAAACTCCTTAGCTATTTTTGGAAAGTCTTATGGGGAAAAATTAGGAACTAAATTATTGTTTTCGACTACTTGTCACCCCCAAACGGATGGACAAACTGAGGTAGTAAATAGAACTTTATCTACTTTGTTGCGTACTATAATTCAGAAGAACTTGAAAAATTGGGAGGATTGTTTGCCATTCATTGAGTTTGCATATAATCGGAGTGTTCGTTCTACTACTAATTTTTCACCATTTGAGATTGTATATGGTTTTAATCCACTAACTCCTTTGGATTTGCTCCCTTTACCAGTTAATGAAATGACTAGTTTGGATGGTCAAAAGAAGGATGAGATGGTGAAGAAACTCCATGAAAGTGTACATCAACATATAGAAAAGAAAAATGAGTAATATGCATACAAGAACATATAGACAAGTCCTCCTTGAACCGGGTGATTGGGTTTGGGTGCATATGAGAAAAGAAAGATTTCCAGCCCATAGGCAGTCCAAGCTACATCCTAGAGGGGATGGTCTATTTCAAGTCCTTGAGAAAATCAATGATAATGCATACAAGTTGGATCTTCCAAGTGAGTATAACATTAGTGCTACATTTAATGTTTCTGATCTTTCTCCTTTTGATGTAGGTGACGATTCGAGGACGAATCCTTTTGAAGAGAGGGGGAATGATGAGAATCAACAAGCATTCAAGGATCCATTGCATGTTCCAGTTGGGCCTATTACTAGAGCAAGATCCATAAAGATCAAAGAAGCACTTAATGGGTTGATTCAAGAGATTTGGGCTGATTCTAATGAAGGACATTCCAAGCTTGGCCCAAAGGAAGATGAAGGTGTAATAAATTTAATGTAAGCTATTGAGGGCTGATTTGGCTTAATTAGGCATGATTTATGGCTAGATTAATGGCTGATTGACTTTCCAACTCCATATCAGTTAATAGACATTTTTCCTATTCTGGAGCTTCTAATTTCAGACCAAATCTACCTTAATTTTAGGCTTTTATTATTTAGAAAGTTTTTTTTTTAGCTATTTTCCTATTTTGGATTTGCTAATTTCAAACCAAATTAACTTTTATTTAGGGTTTTATTATTTAGTACATTTTTTATATTTTCTATTTTCAGTGATGTCTTATAAATAGCATGCACTCATTGCAATAGAGGATTATTGGATAAAAATCAGACAAAGGTGAGGCTTTGCTCTTCTTTTGGTTCTTCAAGAATTGTGAACTTATCAAGGATTCTTCCTTGTGACATTCAAACTTTATACCTTTGATTCATGATTCAAAAATAATCATTAGGTCAAGGTCTGTTACTTATACTTTTGGTTCACATTTCACTTATAAACATTGTGTCAGGGTTCTATCAAAATCTGAATTTTAGCTTTCTTGGGCAAATATTCCAATATTATTTGTTAGGTCTCAAAGCGTATCAATTGAGGTTCGCATCAGCTACTAGGGAATTGTGTTTCATTGTTGACCTATCGGTTTTGGATCCTTTTGATCCCCACCTTCCGGCTGATATATTGGGTGATTATACACTAGAGTTTCAGGTCAAAGTAAAGAGTACTCTTAAGGACTTAAGAGAGTGCCTGACAGAGTCTATCAAGGACAAGGATTGCTATAAGGAGATTCTTGATGCCACAGTGGAGGATTATGATAAGATGGGGAAGACATATGAAGCTGAGCTCGCCACCCTTAAAGCAGAGGAGTCCGATCCCTTTAGCCACAGAGGTGGAGTGCACTCAACTGAGATCCTAAGTTGCAAGCTTGAAGAGTGAGTTGGCAGACCTTACTCAGAGATTTACTATCTTGGATCAAATGAGAGATGAGGAAAGGGCCATAGTGGAGGCTTGTCGTGCTAAGGCGATCAGTAGAGCTGATGATTTAGAATCGAGGCTATTAAAGGCTAAATCCTTCATCCATTCCACTTTGAGCCTGGACTACAGGCTGGTTGATGAGCCTAGTGAGCCACAGTTGGCTTTTTGTCACCTTCAAGCTAAGGTAGCCGAGAAGTAGGAGGCATTAAGAGTTGCCAGCTGAGGTTGGCACCTTGCAGGCTCTATTTTACACAGAGAGGTAGAGCACCACCTCGAGTCCCACTTTAGAGAGGGAGCTTATTCGGCTTTGACTTTCATACAGCAGACTTAGAGAGGTCACTAGAGACCTAGGCTTTGATGTAGCAGGGTTGCTTCGTACCCATTCGTCAGATGATTTGATTCTTCACACCGGTTTTTAGGTGCTATGTAGGGCGGTGTCAGACCGTTTGGGCCATGTTTGACTCGCTTGAGTTTTTTTTGTTTTCAATTTTTGCACATGAGCTATGTAGTTAGTATGCCAACATGTATGGAAAGATCCTTGGTAAATTGCTAGGCAATTATGTGCGGCCCTCTTTTGGAGTTTTTAAAGCATAGTCTAGTTTGTAAGGCATGCTTAAAAAATGGAAAAAAGGTGGAAACAAAGACGTTTTTGCATATATTGATTGTCAGGAGATATTTATGTTTATGAGATTTGTGTTTTGGGTGCATAATGATGTAGGCATGAAAGGATTGGAAAGGCATAAAACAGGCATGTTTAATGAATATGTGTACAAATACTTTGAAAATGCAAGATCATACAAATAAAATGGTAATGTAAGTCTATGCATATTAATATCTCCGGTTCCAAAGGATTCATCTTGTTCTAGACGGATCTTTTCCTTTCCCATTGGGGTACACCTTCCACTAGAATGGGTCATAAAATCTTTGAATGACCCACGGAGGCCATGCTCGTTGCAAACATAGAACAATCTTTTGGGGATCCTGAGGTGCCCTTATATCTTCCTCTTGGATATGGAGTCCATCCTTCTTTCTTGATCTTGATCATAAACTCAAGTGAATTCAACTGACTGATCTTTCTTCTAAAATGTGATTGGGCCAAGGTGGCTGCCTACGTACTTCCACTGGGAAGGATCAGGTCATCATGTAGGTCAACTAATATTACAAATTTTGATTGCCTTAATTTTTGCTTAGACTGCCCTTTCGGGTTTTCAATCTAGCAGGCTTCCTTGCACTCTTTCTTTTGCTCTCCTTTTGCGTAAACCGCCTTTTCATAGTTCTTTTTGTATTTTTTTTTTTTTGGCCTTTTTGTTTACATAGGAATGTAGAAAAATAGGTTGCACTTGATGCAAAGTACTGTATGACAACATTAGAATTGGTGGGCATATTGAAGTCGTGCCTATCCATGTCGGCTAGGATTAAGGCTCCTCTGGAAAAAGGTCTTCTTTACCACATACGAGCCCTCGTAGGTTGAGGAAAACTTTCCTTTATGATCAGGCATAGCTTGGTTGTGCTTTTTCAAGACTAGGTTGCCTTTTTAAAAATATGGATCTAACTTTCTTGTTGAATGTTTACTCAATGCGGCATTGGTACAACTGTCCATGGCACATTGTGGTCATGTCTTCTCATCTATCATGTTTAGTTTCTCATATTGGGAACAAGCCCATTCAGCTTCTAACAACTTTGTCTATGATAAGATTATGAGAGATGAAATATCTACCTTTGCGAGAAGGATGGCTTCCATGCCGTAGACCAAGGAATATGGGGTTGCACTTGTGGAAGTATGAACAGAAGTGTGATAAGTGCATAAGGCAAATGACAAGAACTCGTACCAATCCTTATAGGTGTCTGTCATCTTTACTAGGATCTTCATTATGTTTTTGTTGGCTACTTCCACCACGCTATTCATTTAAGGGTGGTAGGGAACCAAATTTCGGTGATCGATCTTGAACTATTGGCAGAGTTGCTTTCTTGGTAATGAGCTCTCCTGGTATGCCGTAACGGCAAATGATGTTCTGTTTCAAGAATCGGGCCACCACAACTTGGGTGATACTTTTGTAGGAAGCAACTTCCACCCACTTAGTGAAGTAGTCGATGGCCACCAAGATATACTCATGCCCATTCAAGGCTTTCGGAATAATATGGCCGATGACATCCATTCCCCAAGCTGAAAAAGGCCATGGAACTGCTAGAGAGTACAGGGGTTGGGGAGGAACATTCTTTCTATTCTGATAGACTTGGCAATGGTAGCACGTCCTCGCATGTTTGATGCAGTTGCTTTCCATGGTAAGCCAATATTAGTAGGCTATCATGACTTTTCGAGCCAACAAAGGTCCACTGGCATGGGCTCTAAGCAAGCCTTCATGCATCTCTTCCATCAAAAGGATAGCGTCGAGGGCATCTATGCATTGAAGCAAAGTTGTATCATGGTTCCTTTTATACAAGACTTCCCCCCTCAAGAAGAATTGGCATGCCATGCGTCTGATAAACTTCCTCTCACTGTTCGTGACCCTAAGCGGGTATTCACCATTGTAAAGTTGTGACTTACAATTATGTCTTATGTTGGCTTTATTTTATGACAAAAAGTGATGTAATTGCTTTAATTTTGGTCCTTGTATTTTGTGGGATTTTACTGTATTGGGTTTAGTATTAAGTTAGTGAAGACTTAAGCTTAATTGAAGATCAAATGGATTTCGCGAGAAGCTAACTTGCAAAAGAGCCACGTGAGAAGCACATGACTGGAAGTTGAAAAGTCGTGCTAGGCTGTCAATTTCACGAGGTACTCGTGGGCAAGGCCTTCCCGTGAGGTACTCGCGAAACATTCTGCCTGAAGTAATTTTAAGTGTGACTTTTTTTACCCTTCACGCATACTATATATACCTTCATTACCCACAAAAGTAAAGGAGCTCATTCAGAGAGAAAAACAAACCCTAGATAGGTTTTCTACAACACACACCCATCTTTTAGAGAGAGAACTACTCATCCTTAGTGAGAGATCATTCTAGCATTTTCTCCTTCCCTCTCCCATTGTCATACCTTGAGAGGAAATTTGTACCTAAATACAACCTACACATTTTCAGAGTGTAGAGAGTGTTTTGGAGCTTGGGAAGCTTTGGGAATTTGCCAAAAGAAGTCGGTGAGGCTTGGCAGATGCAATTGGGCATATTGCGGGATCGGGAAAGTTAGAGAAGACTTGACTCTGAGAAGTCTGTTGGTAGCAAGAGCTTAAAGGGCTCAAGTACATTGGGTAGACTAGGCTTGGAAGGTCTTTTGTTATTCGTGTACTCTAACTTTATTCTCTAGTGGATCGATTTACCGTTTGGAGGGCAGCGGAGAGGTTTTTCACCGAGTTCTTCGGTTTCCTCTTCGATAACATGTCTTGGTGTTATCTTGTGGTTGCATCTCTCTTCCCTTATTCTTGTTCTTTACTTTTATTGTTTGTTATTCATGTTTATGCACTAGAGTAGCTATCAGTTTATTGTGCTTCATTTGCTCTTGTTCCACACTTAGGTAAGTTAAAGTAAAAGCAATCTAGCGGTAATTTTTAATTGGAGGTCTAAACATGCTCTTGTGTTTTCACACAAATTCGAGCTTTCAACCATCTTTGATATAAGCCTTGATATCATGGTCCCAAGGCTTTCCATCGATTTTAGCTTCGATGTTCATGCATTCTTCGATATTCATGTAGTAGGCCAGCACGCTATGGACCTCTATGCACAATTGTCTCATCTCATCTCTTTCTGCAAACTTAACCATGCTAGCCAAGGTGGCTAAAGCATCTGCGAACTAGTTGTGTGCTCAGGGCAAATAAACAAAGGTAATGTTCCGAAACTTTGGGATTAGGTGGCTAACACACTTTTGATACAGAATCAACTTGGTGCCTTGAGCTTGCCACTTTCCCTCTATTTAGGAGATGATTAACAAGGAATGTCCAAAGAAGCTTAGATCGTATACGCCAAACTCTAAGGAAACTAGTAGGCCTATTTTGCACGCCTCGTACTCTATGACATTGTTCCTACAATCAAAATTTAGCTTGAATGAAACAAGGATTTGCTAGCCCTTTGAGGATACTAGAACTGATCGCACTCCATTTCCGATGCCAATGGCAACCCTATTGAAATAAAGCTTCCAATGCCATGGCTTTACATTGCTAGGTTCTGGCGCTATTGCCATAACATCCTCATATGGGAAAAGGGATTCTGAAAAATCTAAATCATTCAACTACTGGTCCACCAGGTAATCAGCTATGGCTTGGCCCTTGGTGGCCTTTCGCACTACAAAAACAATATCGAACTCGTATAGCAAAATTTGCAAATGGGAGATCTTCCCTATGAGGGCAGGCTTTTCAAAGATGTACTTGATGGGGTCCATGCGATAAATCAACCGTGTAGTGAAGTAGAGCATTACTGCCATAACTTATGTGAGGCCCATGCTAGGGCACAACATTTCTTTTTGATGGTGATGTAATTGATCTCAAAACTAGTGAACTTCTTACTCAGGTAGTAAATCGCCTTCTCCTTTCGATCGGGTTCATTTAGCTGGCCTAACATGTAACCCATGGATGCTTCTTGCACTGCCCATGCTAGGGCACAACATGTCTTTTCGATGGTGATGTAATTGATCTCAGAACTAGTGAACTTCTTACTCAGGTAGTAAATCGTCTTCTCCTTTCGATCGGGTTCATTTAGCTGGCCTAACATGCAACCCATGGATGCTTCTTACACTGCTAGATAGAGAATCAGTGGATGTCCCAGTGTCAAGGTAACCCGAATAGGAGGGTTCAAAAGACACCGCTTAATCCTGTCAAAGGCCACTTGGCATTCGTTTGTCCATTCTATCTTTGTATCCTTCTTCTAAAGCTTGAACAAGGGATAGTACGTGGTGATCAACTTTGCTATGAAGTAGGCTATGTAATTGATCCTGCCTAAGAAGTTTCGAACTTGTCTCTGTCAAAGGCCGTTTGTCATTCATTTGTCCATTCTATCTTCGTATCCTTCTTTAAAAGCTTGAACAAGGGATTGCATGTGGCGATCAACTCTGCTATGAAGCGGGCTATGTAATTGATCCTGCCTAAGAAGTTTCGAACTTGTTTCTTGAAGGCTGATTGGCATTCATTTGTCCATTCTATCTTTGTGGATTTCTTCAAAAGCTTGAATAAGGGATTGCACATGGCGATCAACTCTGCCATAAAGCGGGCTATGTAATTGATCTTGCCTAAGAAGTTTCGAACTTATTTCTCAGTTTTTGGAGCGAGCATGTCCTTGATGGCTTGGACTTTTGCTGGGTCCATTTCAATTCCTCTTTGGTTGACTATGAAGTTGAGCAATTTCCCTGAACTGGCTTTGAAGACCCACTTGTTAGGGTTAAGCCTCAACCTGTACTTAGCAAGGTGTTTGAATAGCTTTATTAAATCTATCAAATGATCTCTAGGAGTATGTGACATGGCGATCATATCATCTACATAGACTTCAATCTCCTTATGCATCATATCATGGAACAAGGTTACCATGGCTCGCTGGTAGGCCGTCTTATCATTCTTCAAGCTGAATGGCATGACATCATAGGCGTAAGTTCCCAATAGGTGGTGAACATTGTCTTGGCTTTGTCCTCTTTAACCATATTGATCTGATTATAACCCAAGAACCCGTCCATAGAGGAGAATAACATGTTAGTCACGGTGTTATCAATCAGGGTATCGATATGTGGCAGGGGAAAATTATCCTTTGGGCTAGCCCAATTCAAATCTCTATAATTAATGCACATGCGTAGGTTCCCATCTTTCTTTAGCACAAGAATAATGTTGGTAACCCAATCTGAGTAGGTTATGGCAGTAAGAAAACTGATTTTTAACTGCTTTTCCACTTATTCTTTGATTTTCAAGATAGTCTTGGATTTCATCCTTTGAAGGGCTTGCCACACTAGGGGGCATTCAGATTTAACTAGAATACTATGGATGACGATCTCAGTGTCCAGTCCTAGCATATCTTGATAAGACCAAGAAAATATTCCCTTAAATCCTTTTAACAGAGCTATGAGATCATCTTTCATGTCCTTGGGAAAATTTACCCCAATCTTGACGGGTTTTTCATTTTCGCATTTGGCAGCTAGGTTTATCTCTTCTATTTCTTCTATATTGGGCTTGGAGCCTTCACTCTTTCTATTCAGAGCTTCTAGGATGTCTAAAGGTAAGTTCGGGACCTCTTCCATTCCTTCAACATCATGATCTAACTCTATTGTCTCATTCACGTCATCCACACCCTCGTTATGGCAAAGGGACGACGTACCCATTTGGGAATCAGAATAGATCCTATAGAGCAAAACATATATAGAGAAACATAAGATAATTTGCACACACATTTTCATAGGAAAGAAAATAAAGAGAGATGCAAGAATTTTCCTGAATAATATGTGTTGACGCCTCGTGGTTGCTAAACCACCCATCGCGGCGACACTCGCATACTTCTCCCTATTTTTAGGAAGAGAAGGGGTGTAGGCATGCATGTGCATACGAACCTCAGAGCTCGGGTGCTATGGACGTATGTCGTACCCCAGGTGTGTGACTGGAATATTAGTCAATTTTAAGGAAATTACTATAGGTAAGTGAAGTCGCCACCAATCATTGGGTTTTTTTTTAAGGTGTGATTAGTCACCTAACTCTATTTAATTTTACTCCTGATCCTAGGCTAAGAAAAATGTTGTTTTCCTAATCTAATATGGAAGGATAAAAAATCTTGATTCTTGAATTTGGAAGTCTGGTTATGTGTGGGGAAGGTGTTAGGCACCCTACATCAGTTGTCTAAGGACAGTTCTTTGTTTTGGTAAAATCATAATTTTTAGACATTGGCAATTAAAACAAGCTATTGGCATTAGCTTACGAGGTTTTAAATGAATTGGGCTTTGAGGTTTGATTTCAGAATGGGTATTGTGGACACAAAGGGGGGGGAATTGCCACCTAGTTTCACAATGGTCTAGGAACCATATATATAGCGTCCTCTCGAGGAATGACCTTTGATCTTACTACTAGAGTATGAGTTCAGAGCTTAGGTACATTCTTGGGAAGGTGTTAGGCACCCAGGATCACCCAACCTTAAGGTTGGCCTCCCGTCATTATGTCTTAATCTTAACCTTATTAAAAAATGACTTCAACACTTGCATTCTAAACTCACACACACATTAACATGCATCAAACATACAACATGACATCTTTTATACTAAATAATATATCTATCCACAAAGAAAAAGAGAGCCAGACACACATAAGAAACCCTAACATTCATCTAACATGTGAAAACCCTATCATACATCTAAACAAGGCAACAACTCCAAATATGGCAACAAACATATCATCAATCACAAGATCATGTAAAGCATGTAATTGGAATTGAAAGACATAAAGCAAGACATTCAACAATACACCATCAAATGCATGTCCATACCTATGCATTGCTTACCTTCACTTCCCTTTTGGCAACACAGCACCTATGGCATAATGAATGGGCATATGAATGTATGTTCATGGCATCAAACATAAAAGCCCTAGTCTAAGCATGTTAAAGACAAGCATGCAAATCAGAGGCTCAGGTACGTATAAACTATTAGGGTTTATGCCCTAAAATCCAATTTATTGGCACGTTATAAATGATTAAATTGTTTAATTATATGAGACTATTTGTATATGAACTAATTAGACACTATCATAGTCCTTGAGATGCATTGTATGTGATTTAGTTACAGAAGATATTTCCTTGTAAACTCAAAATGTAGTTCATAGTCGATGATGAAATTGAGCGTTTCATCTGTGAAGACTATAACACATCAATTTAGATGGTTTATCTTGATTATGGAAGTGGAGACTTCTAGTTAATGTGTTAATATGTCTTAAGTGTGTAAAATATATTAAACTGGACCACTATGAGATTAATTATTCAATTAACAACTGTCACATGAATAATTAATTTCACGACTTCTAATTTCATAGACTCTTAATCCTGAGAGGATAGTGAACCCGATCATAAAATGTAGGTTAGTTTGATATATCAAGAGTGAGATCTAGTTTAACGGTTAAAATCTCAGTATGTTAGGTAACCACACATAGTGTTGAGGGAACACATATTCTTAAGATGGAATTCATAATCTCTTTCTGTAAAGACACGAAATATCCTCTTGAGATAAGTTTAATGGGAACTGGTTATTCAGGGTTGACCACTTTAGTAAAGAGTTACTAAAGTTCATATTTTATGAAATTAGATTTCATAAATATGAATAACTAAAATATTAAACTGGGGACTCAAGGAATAGAATAATTGTTTACAAAGTGACAATTTAATTATGACTTTGTTCACTATGGATATTTCATGGAGATGTCAAATGATATATTAGGGTCTTGGGATATAATTTATTAATAAGGCCTAGAGTGCAATTATATTTCTATGGTGGTACTTATTATATAATTAATGGTAACTTTCAGCTTGTCAAGAGTTGACAGATAAGTTTAAAACCCATTGGAGCTAGAGCCTTATTAGTCCCTTTGGTCCCATCCCAAGCCACACACTAAAACCCAATTGGGCTTGCCCAAAAGGCTTACCCAATTAGATCATTAGTTTTTAATTAATAAGAGTTATTAAATAAAGTAACTGCCAAGGCAATTAATATGTATGTATAATAAAAAGAAGAGAAAATAGCTTTCTCTATAGAATCTTGGAAGTACACTTTTCCAAAGGAAAATCAATGTACACAAGAACTGATTGAGAGACAACTCATCTTGGGCATCATGTGGAATTGGGATGAAGATTGAAGGTATTCTCAAGTTTTGTTTTTGAATCTCATTGCATCAAGGTACTCTTTCTTTTCTTTGTTCTAGAATTCAAGGATTATTTCTCATGAATGAAGTAGATCCTTGTATTGCTTCCACTGTGGGTTTTCTATGGGATGCAAAACAAGCTTTCCAACATAAACATCTGAAGAAGGCTTAAATGGAGGTAAAACATGTGAAACAAACAAACCAAACAACATGAGAAATCTAGATTAGAGTTTCTGGGTAAGTACCTGCGTATGCGGCCTGAGGCTTGTGTATGCAGGACTTAACCTGCATATGCATGCTCATGACATGCGTGAATGGGACTTGTTCAAGAACCCTAACCTAGAAGCACAAAGCAGTAAATAGAGCATGAACAAAAAAAACCTAATTCTAACAACCAAACATGCTTAGAACATAAAAAGAACTATAAAACTAACCTAAGAAAACATGCATAAACCTAAACTACACAAAGAAACAGGATTGAAACTAAAAAGAAAGACAGAAAAGAAAAAGGTAGCAAGAATGAATACCTTAAAGTAAAAAGCTCCTAGGCTTGATTTTTGACCGTTCACCTCAGTCAAATCTATCACAGTCAATAAACTCGTGATTAGTAATCTTAAACTCAAAGGATTGGGGCCATAAAAGGTCCCAATCAAATAAAATAGACTTGAGGGTGTTTTGTGAAAAACTCCCTTTTGATTCACTATTTTATAGTGAATCTTAGGTTTTTCTTGTGGAATTTTTGTGCATTTTGAAAATGTACCATGTAAGGCTTTTTATAGTGGAAAAAATGGAGTTTGGAATAGCTCCCAAATGATATGGGATTCATTCCAAACCTCAACCATTATTGCAAAAAACTTGCCTTTTCCATACTTCTGAAACCCTAGTTGCATACGTAGGAATGTGCTTGCGTATGTGTGCTTTGGCCCACGTGCGCATGCCACTGCCCACATACGTGGGCCAAGGGCCATTTTGGTCATTTACTTCCAAAAATAGATCTTTGTGCATTTAAAAAGTGATATTTCTCATTTTAACACTCCTCAAGTTAATTTGAAATCTGATTGAGCTCTAAATTGGCCTTGGGCCTTAGAGTTCGAGCATCATTAAGGAACGGGGGCTCGAGTCAAAAGGGGTACAAAATGTGGTGTCTATAGATGTCCTTCTTTTGATTCGTGAGCTTTGGTAATGGAATTAAAAAAATAAGAGACAATACATTTTGTTTCGACATATCGTCGAGCCCAACCCACACACATGAAACACATCACGCATACATGGGGCCGGATTCAACTCTAAAGAATTGCGTGGGATTCGTATGTCTGAAGTCCCAACTTTGTTGCTTAGGAAACGAGCAATGACAAGTTCACTATCCCAGAACCTGTTTTGCTACTTGCAAGCAAATGACGAGTGACTCACTATCCTAGAGTCAGTTAAAAAGAAAAAAAGAAAACAAACAAGGGTGCTCTTACGAGCTAACTCGAGAAACAACAAAAGGATATAGTTTTTATGGTGTCCATCTAGGGCTCTTGCCTTAAACTTCTCCAAGTGACTTATTCCTCTTGTATTCTTCATTCTTTCTCTACCTTTTTTGGTGAGGTTCTTGCCTCATGTTGACCTTGGTCTCTTTCTCTATCACTATCTCTACCTTTTTCTACCATGCCTGCCTATTCAATTCCCGGAGGATATGTGCATGAGTAGTCTTGATTGTTGGGCCCACTAGAGATGGTGAAAACTCACTGAGGAGTAGATGTGCATGGGGAGGAATCTTCTGCCTCTCATGACTTGCTTGGGGATGAGAAACTCGGTGAGGAGTAGTATGGATGGAATCGCTGAGGAGTAGTGTAGATGTGTGATCCATTGGGGATGAATCTTCTACTTCCTTCATGGTTTGTTGAGGACTTTGAAGAAGAATCTTCTACTTCCTCACTGTAGATACTTTGGGGAAGAATCTTCTGCTTCCTTACTAAGGATTGTTTAAATGTGCTTAGGTCCATCGGGGAAGAATCTTCTGCCTCTTCCATGGAGATTTTTTATTCATTAGGGAAGAATCTTCTACTTCCTTACTGAGGATAGTGTTCGTAATGTGCTTTAACCGTTGAGAAAGAGTCTTTTGCTTCCTTACTGAGGATAGGGTTCTTGATTGGGTTGATCCACTGGGGATGGTTTTGGGATGTACATGCTTCATTGGGGGAAGAGTATTCTACTTCCTTTACCGCTCACTAGGGAGTCCTTTGATAATTTTGTACCTAATTAGGGCAATCTTGAGATGTCCCTCCCTTTTTTGAAAGAAGAAAGATATATATATATATATATATATATATATTTTTACTGTTCATGACTAAACTACACGTAGTTTAGTGGTGAGGCCTAAACTACATGTAGTTTAGCCATCAGGTGTGTTCCTGCCTTTTCATTTTTCCCAATGGTTACCAACTATGTCTTTTACTTCTTCATTCTTTTCATCTCCCTCATCTCTTCATATTCTCTATAACTCTTTTTTTTATTTTTTCTCTGTACAAAATCATCCCTCTCCTCTTTCTTTTCCTCACTTCCTGAATCACTCATTCTCTTATCATCCTTTCCAATGGCACCAAAGGCCACGAAGTCCTCCTACGTCTTCTCTTCTGATGCATTCCATCTCACCCATTGGAGTGGGGAAATGAGGTTAATGGGGTCTCCACCATTGATATACCGGCTAGGGAATCACATTCCCATGGCTGAACCTGTAAGTTTTTTAAACTTTTTCTCATTTTCAAGTTTCTCTCTGAGCTTCCGTTTTAATGTGTTTTCGGACATGTAAATGCTTGGGTTTTGTTATGGGATGAGTTTAGATGAAAACCTGACATCTTAAGAGGGGTAGGAACATGTTTAGGATTGATTTAGGATGATGTATACTTGAAAATGTTAAAGAACTGCTTCTGTCTGTGTTCTTGCGTGCATAGGCTCGGGCTTATGTACGTAGCTTGGAATTATGCGTATGCAGGTTTGTTCTTGTGTACGCAAGTCTGTTCTTGAGGCTTCGCATACGTGGGAGTGGGCCTATGTACGCGGGGTCTTGTTGCGTACGCGGGCTTTGACTTGTGTATGTGAGACGCTTGGCAAAAGCCCCACTCTGCCTATTTTCACTTGTTCTTCACCTGTTTCACTTCTATATGTAATCCTAGCACCTCTTTTTGTCATTTTTGCTTTTGAACATCACCATATCCTTCTTTTTTTATCTTCATTCTTGCATTGCAAACTTCATTTTTCATCAATTCTGCTGGAATTAGGAATCTAATGTCATCTTCTTCTTTTTTTGCAGTCACCATCCCCTTATACTAGTAAGGGGAGCACTAACATAGTGGTGGAGTGGTACAACCTTCTTGTCCTTAAAACCAGGGCCTACATCCAGGAGGCAGGCTTCAAGCCTATCATTGGTCTTCTTTTGAAGAAGTCTATGAGTGCTACCTTGGTGCAATGTCTCATTGAGAGGTGGTGGGATACTACCCACACCTTTCATATTGCTGAGCGGGAGATGGCAGTGACTCCCTACGACTTCTACCACACGACCGACCTTAACTTCGAAGGGGCCATCATCAGTTTGGACGATGTGTCGGGCATCCAACTGGGTCTTGACATGTTGGGAGGAAGTACTCCACTAAGACCATCCGCTTCTTCGACTTGGTGTCGGATTACATGCTTCTCCCACAGAGGACTATGGAAGAGTGTGTCCATATAGCTAAGGCTTTCCTTCTTCACTTGTTGACGGCCTACCTCTTTGCCAATGGTGGGCAAATGGTGTCCTTGAGGTGGTTAACCCTCTTTTAGGACTTTGGAGAGGCACGGAGGGCTAACTAGGGGTAGGCATGTCTTGCTTATTTTTACTCCACCCTCGACAATCTCAGCCGAGGTACTTTGCGGCAGCTTATGGGGCCTTGGAAGCTCCTTGAGGTTAGTTCTCTTTCCATTTCTTGCATTTTCATTTGTAGCTTGTAGTCTTGAAAACTGTATTATCTTGCAAGCTGTCACCTTGCAAACTGTCACCTTACAAATTGTCATCTTTCAAATTGTCATCTTGCATCTAACCTGTGGCTTGTGCTTCTTTTTGTAGTGGTGGGTGGTTAGGTATGGCCTTATAACTCTGGCACCGATCTGGTTCTAAAGGATTTCCCTCGAGTGAGGGCCCACCTTGCTAGGTTAACTTCGAATGAGGTAAGTTCAAGAGTTCTAGTTGTTCATGCTTCTTTATGCATTTCCTTTAGAATACCTTTCCTCTAACCTTGTGCCATTATAAGTTAATTGGACCCTCACTATAACAAAATGTATTTTTAGCGATGAAAATTAGTGAGGAAATATTTTTCGTCGCTAAAAATACAGTTTTAGTGACGAAATATGAATTTCGTCACTAATAATGAAAAAAATTATAACATTTAGCGACAAAAAATAAATTTCGTCGCTATTGTGATCTGAAAAATGGGCGCTAGTGGAGGGAAACTTTGGCGCAAGTTTAATTAATCTACAGTGACGAAATATTTCGTCACTAAAAGTTGAAATTTTTAGTGACAAAATATTTCTTCACTGTAGGTATTGCTGTGGATAGTATTAGTGACAAAAATCATTTCGTCACTAAAAGGAAGAATTAGTGACAAAAATATTCATCACTAAAAATAATAATAGTTTTGCAATATGTTTTTAGTGACGAAATCACAATTCGTCACTAAAAGTATGATTTAGCGACGAAATATGAATTTCGTCTCTAAAAATCTTAACAAGCTTAGGTCTTTAGTGACGAAACCGAAATTCATTGCTAAAAACTTAAAAAGGTGATACCTTTTGCGACGACAAACTAGGCATTGGTGACAGAAAAGTTTCGTCGCTAAAGACCTGAATATATTACTTCAGGTACCTTTTTCATTTTATAACTTCTGTGTTATTTCAGCAAAAGAGTGACGAACCAGCGCCTCCCAAAAGCCAAATACCCATTCGACGATCGCGATGCCATTTGCGACAACATTCGCGATGATCCCAACGCCGAACCCATTCGTGACGCCATTCGCAACGATCCCATCGTCGAACCCATTAGCGACGCCATTCATGACAATCCCTTTCGCCGAACCCATTCACAACAATCCCTTTCGCCGAACCCATTTGCAACGATCCCATTCGCGTCGATCCTGTTCTCGACAATTCCTATTCGCGACGATTTCGACGATTCCCATTCACGATGATCTTGATGATTCAGATTCCCATTGGCGACGATCTCGGTGATTCTAATTCCCATTGGTGACGATCCTCGACGATTTCGTTTCCCATTCGCGACGATCCTCCCTTCGCCGTGGCCTTTGTTCGGAATCGGTAAGTTTTTATTTTTTATTTTTTTATTTTTTTATTTTTTTCACCGTCCCTTTTCACTTTTATGTTTATTTTTCTACAAATGATAAGTTTTCTTGTTTTAAAGGCCTTGAACAGTATACATTTCAATTGTTGTTCTCCTACTTGTCTGAAATGTTACTCGGTATATGAAATACCTCGTTGTTCTATCTAAAGAGACAAAACAGGGGTTTGGCTGTACATTCAATGATTTTCCTATTACACATGTTATGTGTTTGTTGTTTTGTCCGAGTGAAGAATGAGTAGAGTTGTTCTTCATAAGTCAATTAATAGTTGGTGGGTGATGTACATAGTTTTTTTTTTTCTCTCTCTGAAGTGAAAGATTGAAATTTTTATTGGTGCCAAACTACAAAAATTGTTATATAATAGATCACGTATTATAGTTGTTGGGTTACTATTCTTTTGTTTGTTGAGTTCTTCTGCTGCCTTGTTGTTTTGTTTGTTTAGTTCATCTAAATACTTTGGTTTAATAGTAATGGAGGATTTGGAGCTAACATTTCTATAATTTGGCAAAAGAAAAAAAAAAGGTGAAAATTTTATAGTGTTGTTAAGTGGTATGAATACTTTCGAATTCGATTAGGTAGTTCTTGGTATCTCTAATTAAAAGTTTTATCACAGTTTTCAAGGCAGAAGAATGCAACTTCCATTTTTCGGTCCTGCTTGGTAGCTCTTTAAAAATGATCAAGGACTGGTGGGAAGACAAGGATTGGAATCAACGGTATGTTTTCCTATGAGTACTGTTGTTGTGTTCTGTTTTGGTTTACAGGATAAAACAATTTTTGTTTGTTTTTTTGTTTGTAGTTGTAGGGTTATGCATTAATTAAATGAATATTTATAGTTGACTTGAAGATTGAATGTTAATGTGAGGATTTATAGCTATAGATTATTGTGGTTTATAAAGGGGTTTATGGATTTGCACATTGTTTAAGTGTTGAGATATTTTACAGTTTTAATAAATTCTGTGGTTTTTTCATTGTTTGCTTATGGGTCTATTATTAAGTAGTTTAAAGAGTTTAGTATATGATAACAGCTGTCCCATCTATCTTGGTTATGGAATATAAACTCTGTTTGTTATGTCCAATGTGATAAATTACTTGGATAGGTCCAATCCGCTGTTGTGTTCTTTGAATATGGTAAGCACTCAAAGGATTTTCTTTGGGCATTGCTTCTAATGTAGGTTAGAGTGCTACCCACATCACTTTTCTGATTGGAGTAAGCACTATGTGTATTACATGTGTAAGCTATGAGTTTGTGTAGTAATTTATGAGATGATCATTTTTAAGACTGAAGTACTTATAAATTTAACTTTTCTTTTGCAGGTTAAATACACATTATTTGCAATAACTTTGGATTTTTTCTGAAAGTTGTAAGCTTAGCTTGAGCAAAGTAAGTAAATTTTAGTTGAAAACCTTATAAAACTCTATACTTATGATGTTGGAAATTGGATTTGTGGTGACGTGTTGTGTTGGAGCAAGCGGATGGCTTGCATGGTGTTATAAGGTAGTTTAAATACATATTGCGAGTGTTTTTCAATTCTTGTAAATGTGAATCAGTATTGTTTAATAGATGTGATGAATAGTATTTTATTTGATTTAAATACTTGTAAAACTCTATACTTGAGATGTTGGAAATTGTTTTTGTGGTGGGTTGTTGTGTTGGAGCAAGTGAATGGCTTGCATGGTATTATAAGGTGGTTTAAATATTTAGTGGGAGTGTTTTTAGTTTCTTGCAAATGTGAATGGAACTTGTTAATTAGATGTGATGAATATTACTTTATTCGATTTCAATACTTGTAAACACTCTATACTATGATGTTTGTGATTGGTTTTGTGGTGGGTTGTTGTGTTGGAACAAGCGGGTGGCTTGCATGGTATTATAAGGTGGTTTAAATTCATATTGGGATTGTATATTTGTGTGTGCAATGTATATTTGTTTAAGTATTAATATAGACTTGTGCATTCATGAATGAGATAGATCTTTATCTAAGTAGCTTATAGATTTAGATGTTAGAATACATTATGTTGATGAAACTCATCTTCTTGTTGCTCTCCCTAATGGCATTTCTGTTCCACATTTTCCAAGAGCTCTCTCTCACATAGTCACAATCTCTCTCTGGTTTTAGTTTTACATTTTTACTGAAATGACTGTTCGCCATTCCTCAATGGTAAAAATGGGGAACACAATTGATGAATGTTATTGGACAAATCTGAGTTGGGTTTTGTTTTGTTTTTTTTGTATTTTGCAATCCCAAATCAATATTAATCATAAAGATCAAAACTTTCTTTCATTTTGCCTTTGTTTTCTTCTTTTCTAGTGTTTTTGTATGACCATTTTTCTCTTTTGCAAATGGATATTCTTAGGCTATGAAAACTCTTGCAAAAAGTCCCACTTTTGTAAATGGTCATATGCCAGGTCAATTGTGACTGTGACTTTGTTATCTGAATTATCTCCCATTTGTTACCACTCAATATTAGCTATATGTGTCTACTGGCTAATCTCAGTAATGCTGTTGTTTGTGTTAATGTGCAAAGATAGTTACCATATTAGTAGCGTAGAACATTTTATTGATTATGATAATCTTCTTGGATGAATTCTTTTCACCAATTATGTTGATATACACGATTATGTTTGAAGTAGTAACTGTTATGCAGTAGATGCTATGTACAAATTAATTAGAGTAATTTTATAGTAATAATGAGTTCTATCTCAAATTACACTTCCTCCTCCTAATAATGGGATCAATTCACGCTATATCCCATTGTCTTCTCATTTAGATGTTAGAATTCATGAAATTCCATTTAATGTTTTTACTTTACGATTTTAATGTAGTATTGTTTTTATATTTGTGCAGATTTCTTATTGGTTGCTTTTAGGGGATTTACTTTTGGCATTACTTGAAGACATACGAGGACATCTTTGGTTAGTTCTAATCATTGTTATGAATACTATTTCGGTGTCCGTTTCGGTTTGTCTATTGAAACGAAATATTTCAGTACTGGCATATTTCGGCGTACCGTTTTAGACTGTTTCGGAATTACCACTTATATTAGTAATTAATAAAAAAATGTTATTACTCATTGTTATTCTTAAGCCAAATTTTATAAATGTAATATCATCATTTAATGAATGTAATTTAGTGTTTTAAAATAAATATTACTATAATAATAAAGTGATTAGATTGATTATTTAAAAATTTAAATTTAGGTATTTTTGTAAATAAACATGTTAATATTTATAAAATAGGAAGCTTCTAGGAAGCCCCCTTTTCACCTTTTCACCTAACCCCATTCCATCACCCACGTGCATTCCTTACACCTTCTCCTCCTCTCTTTCTTCTTCATTTTATATTTGCATCAGTTACTTACACTTATAGAATTACTTCTTGGAAAGTTTTAGAAACCCAGACCAGAAGTTTAACTGCAGGACTGAAGAAGAAAGTTTCAAACGCAGCTAAAATTTGAGCTTCCTCCACAACTGCTCTAAATTTCTGTTCTCTTCTTCTCCCTTTGTTTTTTTTTTTTTTCAAATCATTTGGTAGCTTCATAGCAGATCTGATTTGAACTTCTTCAGGCGATCAGTGCTAGGTGGAAACATGCTGTACTGATGGGTTTGTTAGTTTAATTTTTTTTTGGCTAAAAACTGGTACCGGCCAAAATTTACCGGAATCGGTCGGAATGGCCAGAATGACCCAAAACTGGCCGGAATTGGACCTGAGGTGGAATGGGTGGTATTACCATTCTAGATTACAACCCAGTACGAAATATTCCATTCCTGCTGGAACGGAACGGATTTAATAACATTGGTTCCAATTATATTATACTACCCTTTTTGTATTGTTATAGAACATCTTTAGTTATTGTATGTATTGCAAACAATCATTGTATGGAAGAAGTTTGAATTGGATACTTGTTTTATTTTTTACTTGTGGAATGTATGGATCTTTTTTTATAAATGTGTTGTTGAAATAAATGTGTTATTCAAATGTGAGGTTTTAATAATTTAATGACAAGTTACAGGTTAATATCAAAGCCATGAAAAAAATAAAAACAGAAAATAAGTTTTAGAGACGAATTTTTTCATCACAAATATAGCAACAAAAAATTGTTTTAGTGACGAAAATTTCGTCGCTAAATGTATCAAAATTTTGTAAGAAATGGTTTTAGTGACGAAAATTTTCGTCACTATATGTGCCTGGATTTTCTTTAAAATAGTTTTAGTGACGAACTTTTTCATCACTATATGTACCCAAACATAGTTTTAGTGATGAAATTATTCGTCACTAAATATGATTTAATAAAATAAAGTGTTTTTAGTGACAAAATATTTTCGTCACTAAATAGTGTTTTTAGCGAGAAAAACATTTAGTGACGAAACGTTTTTGTCACTAAAAGTTTTTTTTTTTTTTTAATTATAAATCAAATTGGACTTTTAGTGACGAAATTTTTCGTCTCCAAGACTTTTAGTGACGGGGTTTTAGTGACGAAATGAGTTTCGTTAGTAAAAGTCCAATTTCATCACTAAAGGTTCTTAGTGACGAAAAACTAGACTTTTAGTGACAAATTTTTTCGTCATTGAAAATACATTTCGTTGTAGTGCCTATGGGCCAGCCAGCCCCTTCCTGCTACTAAAGACTTGGAGCCTGCCACTCTCATCATTTCAGAGATCACCCAACCCCTTGAAGAAGCGGGCTTGAGGGCGTTATACTTGGTGGAGAGGGTGAGGTGCCAATTGGTGGGTAGGGACGACCCACATATTCCGATGGACCTTCCTAAGTTCATGCTTGCCCCACATTACATGACTGATGCCAAGTACAACTTGTGGGGGAGTGACGTTCCCTATGCTGGGCGCTTCTTGAAGGGTTGGACTATGAGGAGTTCAACAACACTCGCCTCTTGCCTTCCCTTATTGTTCAGGTATATGCTCAATCACTTTTTTCTTCTCCTTTTTTCCCTCTTCCTTGTTTGTCATGACTTCTAATGTGGGAAATTGTAATAGGGAGGACCTACTGCTAGTGAGCCCATTGACCCTCTACCTCTCCCTTGGACTGTCTATGCTTATGGTCCTGATGGCTTTGCTCGGGAGTGTACCATGCCCCGTAATCCCAATGTCATGGGCTATCCTTTCCTTCCCAACACTTGGGCAGTAAGTTCTTTTTCCTTTTGTCCCCCTTTTTTTGCCATCCCCCTCTTTTTGTTTCAGTCACTAACCTTTCTTTCTTTGAATTGCAACCCACTATCCAAGTGTATGAGGAGTTGGTATGGCTGGCTGGGAATCTCAAGGTAGAGGTGACCAACTATTTGAGGGAGATATATGGTCCTAGAGGAGTGGCCCACCCAAGTGGTGGTGATGATGATGATGATGAAGGTGATGAAGAGGATTCAAAGGCGACTCCTAGCTATCAACCAAGGAAGAGGCGGCACCATTGATTACCTGCAGTTCAGGACATATATGCATACAACACATAGCTTTTTTTCTTTTTTGCTTTTATGGTTTTTTTTTTTCTTTCTTATTCCCCTTAGCAAACATTTGGATTTAGTTTGAGACAAAGGATTGTATTTAAGAACATCTTTTTACATTTATACTTTTGATTGGAACTTAGCACTTAATTTACAAGATATGTGATGAATTATATGTTTCTATACAACTTTGCTTCTTTGATGCCTAAAATCTTGTGCTTAGAATGTGTCTTGGATGATCCCTTAAGCTGTAGGAACCCTAGGCATGCTTTGAAGTGAAAAACTCTACTCAAAATAGGGGAGAATGGGCCTCTGCCAAGCGCCATGCGTACGTGGAGATGAGCCTGCGTATGCAGCTTTGACTTTGCGTACGCAGGGTTGACTTTGCGTACATGGACCGCGATTTAGAAAAATCCCTAACCGACTTACTTAAGTATAAAAGTAGCCATTTGAATTTAAAACCCTCACCGACGTATTTTCATCCCAAAGAACCCTTTTTGAGGTTTCCCAATGGCAGAAAACTCTCCTCTTGATGTCTCCACTTGGATCAGAAGGCTTGGTCTTGATTTTAAAGATTCTATTGCCCCCTATGGTCTTTCTTGTATCTTCCCATACCATCAAATTAGGGTGGATGAGCCTTTTCTTCATGCTATTGCCAACTATTGGGTTCCTTTTTGGCATGTTTTTTGCTTCAATGTATACTATGCCCCACTATTGAAGAGTTTGGCACCATCATGGGTGAACCGGAGATCAATGATCTCATTTTCCCAACCATGGGTGAGGATCTTCCTTCTTTGTTGCAAATTATGTTGGGTGTCCCTGCTGTCATGGCAAATAGGTGGTGTGTTTTTGGCAAGCTCAACATTAGGTTAGTCTTTGAGTATTTTTCTAGTTTGGCCCTTCCCGAGGGTGAGAGACTACACTCGTACTTTCTTCGTACCTTTTGCTTGTCTTGCAAGTTATTTCCTGGTTCAAAACTCATATTATGTGGACCTTTAGATGTGCATGATAGCTTATGAGCTAAAGAGTGGTAACCTAATGGGCTTGATCTTGGTGGAGATCCTCAATGGTTTAGATGTCTTTCATAGGAAGGAAGCAAGTTTCTTTGCGAGAAGTCCTTTTCTCCTTCAGGTATAATCCCTAACTTTTGCCTAGGTTCTCAACTTAGTAGGACTCCTCTAATTTTTGCATGGGTTGCATTCCGGTTTTCAACCCATCGAGGCACCTTATATCGTCTTTCATCATTATTTTATTTTTTCTCATTCATGCTCTTTCTCTTTTTTCTTTTGTATTCTTTCTCTTCTTTTTACTCCCTTCTCTCTGTTTCTCTTTCTCTCACTCTCTCTCTTTTTCAGATATGGTTACAAGAGAGGTTTCGATTGCTTCAACCTCCCACTGTTCCTCTCAGCATCTACCTCCCTAGGCACCTTAGGGACTATTGGCTTCATCAAAATGACATGATCTTTAAGGTGTACAAGGAGCTTATAGGTCACCTCAAGGAGATCGATATTCAGTGGATCGTGGAGTGGTGGCATATCTTAAGCATGGTCCATAGTTACTACAAGGACTGCTGTGTGACTTTAGTTGGACTTTGTTGCTGCTCATACTACTCCACTTATCATATCTTAAGGCAATTTGGAGAGCGTCAAGGAGCTCTTCATGATGAAGGCGCCTTCCAAATTGTGGCATTTACCAATAGGATCTTGGGCAAGATTAGTGAGGCTTGGCCATGCCACAGGGTGATGAAAGGTATTGTTCCTCCTCGATACATCTATCCCACTGCGAGGTATAAGCAATGGTTGGAGGATGACATGAAGTGGAAGTGGATTATGAGGGATGAGAAAGCTTACTTGAAGACTAGCAAGAAAGTAAGGAGGACTGAGTGACCACCTTGATATGCCGTATGTTTCACTTTTTTGCACTTTTATGATTCTCATGTTTTTGCTTTTGAATTTAATAAAAGATTGGAATGTTCCAAATTTTCTATGAAAACAATCTTATCATCTTTTAATTTGAGCAATAAGAGAATCCCTTTTTATTATCTTTGCTTATTGTCATTTTTTTTTTCTTTTCTTTTTCCTTTGCCATGTAATTTTTGCCGATGACATCCCTTCGGGAATTTTTTCCATGCCCATGGTCTTTTCCCCAATTTTTTACCTAGACCACCCTATCGGGTTTTCAATCTAGCGGGGTTCTTTTGCCTAGGCCGCCCTTTCGGGTTTTCAATCTAGTAGGCTTTTTTCCTTTTCTTCTTTTTTTAGATGTTGTACTTTCGAAGTCTATCCTTGTTAATTGGGCGAAGCATCTCTTCCCCATCCAAAATTTGATCCATGTAGCACCTCCAAACATGATCTTCTTAATGATAAAAGGCCTAAACCACCTGGCTTCATCTTTCCTCTTGGTTCAAAATTCTCTCTCTAAGCACCTTTAGGACCAAGTCCCATTCTTTAAGGTTTCTCGGTTTCACCTTCTTGTTGAATGTCCTAGCAATCCTTTTTTGGTACCGTTGTGCATGATATTGTGCCCTAGCCCTCTTCTCATCTATCAAGACCAATTGTTCATATCTCGCCTTAGCCCAATCCTCTTCTAGGACATTGGCTTCCACCAATACCCTCAAAGATTGTATCTCCACCTCAATAGGAAGCACCACCTCACTACCATAAACCAAAGAGTAAGGTGTTGCCCTAGTTAACGCACGGATAAATAACCCCATAAGGCAAACAGAAGCTTCTTAGCGCAATCTTTGTATGCCACTACCATCTTGGTTAGGATGTTCTTCATATTCTTATCAGCTGCTTCTACGGCCTCATTAGCTTGTGGTCGATATGGTAAAGACTTGTGATGCTTAATGTTGTACAACTCCATGATCCTTCTAACCTCCCCTTCAAAGTGGGAACCGTTATCAGAAATGATCTCTTAGGGCACCCCAAACCAGCATATGATATGTTGTTTTCTAAGAACCAAGCCACGTGCTTAGCCTTCAATATTGAGTAGAAGGCTGCCTCCACCCATTTGATGAAATAGTCAATTGCTACCAAAATGTATTCATGCCTATTTGAAGCCTTAGGAGCTATCCTTCCAATCACATCTATGCCCCAAACCAAGAATGGCCATGGAGAAGTCATGCTATACAACTCACTAGGCAGTACATGGTTCAACTTGGCATGTGTCTGACAATTGTGGCAACTTTTGACATAGTCCACACAGTCAGTCTCCATTGTATTCTAGAAGTACCCCTATCCTTAGGATTTTCTTGGCTAACATTCTTCCATTCATATGAGGACTACAAATCCCTTGATGAACTTCCATTACTCTCTTGGCTTCTCCCTTCTTCAAGCAACAAAGGTGTATGCCATCATATAATCTTCTATAGAGTTGCCCTCCACATAGGATATATTGTGTTGCCATTATCTTAATGGAACGACGTTCTTTCTTGTTTGCACCATCTGGATATGCCCCTAGTTCCAAGAACTTCATGATTTTGTAGTACCACGGAACTTCCTCTTCCTCTATGGTTATTACTGAAGCTTTGGTCTTCCTTTTGTGCACTTCCTCATAACTTTTCTTAATCTCCAAGGGTTGTGTCCACACTAACTTGGGTATCTCAACCATGGAGGCTAAGGTAGCTAATGCATCCGCAAATTGATTTTGAGCTCTAGGGATGATTGTGTATTCCATTCTGTCAAAGGTCTTGGTCAAGTCCTTCAAGTATTGTTGATAAGGCTTCAAGTGTTCCTCCTTCACCTTCCACAACTTTTATGCTTGGGCTATAACTAAAGTTGAATCTCTAAAGACTTTGGCCTCCTTTACCCTCAGCTTTCAAAGAGCTTCCATCCTAGCAATATAAGTCTCATATTCAGCCATGTTATTAGCTACTTCAAAGTTCAACTTGATTGCCAAAGGTATGTGAGATCCCTCGAGAGTGATCAAGAGTATTCTTATCCCATTCCCATATTGGTTTACTGCTCCGTTAATGTACATCTTCCATGTCCCTAACTTAACATCCAAAATGTCTTCATTTGGAAAGTCTTCTTTACCATCTTCCCTCTCTATAGGATTCTCAGCACAAAAATCTAACACGACGCCCCCTTTGATAGTTTTCCTAACCACATACTTCAAATTAAATTCTACCAATAAGATTAGCCATCTTGACAATCTTCCACTCAAAGCGGGTTTCTCAAAAAGATACTCCAATGGGTCCATTCTTGCCACCACCCATATTTGGAAAGGTGAAATAATATGGCTCAATTTCTATACGGCCCAAACAAGTGCAAAGCATGACTTTTCTATAGGAGTGTACCTAGTCTCATAATCATAGAACCTCTTGCACAAGTAGTATATGACCCTTTCATTCTTGTCACTGTCTTTTTGTGCAAGCATACTTCCAACTGCATCCCCTATGATAGAAAGGTATAGGAGTAAGGGTTTCCCATGTTGTGGAGGCCCTAGAATAGGTGGGTGGAGGAGATATTCCTTGATAAGTTCAAAGGCTTTTTAGCACCCATCGTTCCATGTATGTGGTTCATTTTTTCTTAGGAGTTTGAAGATGGGCTCACAAGTAAAGGTGAGCTTGGCAATGAATCGACTAATGTATTGTAATTGACCCAAGAAACCTCTTATTTCTTTCTCAATTTTGAGTGGAGGCATCTTTAATATGGCTTTAATCTTGGATAGGTCAACTTCTATCCCTTTATCACTCACTAGGAAGCCTAGCAATTTTTTGGCGGTTACTCTGAAGGTACACTATTGTTGGTTCAATCTGAGCCTATGCTCTTTAATCCTCTCGAAGAACTTCCTCAAGTTTATGGTATGGCTACCTCTATCCTTGTATTTCACTATCATATCACAACATACACCTCTACCTCATTATGCATCATATCATGTAGAAAGGCTATAGCCATCCTTTGGTAGTTTGCCCCAACATTCTTAAGGCCAAACGGCATCATTGTGTAACAATAAATTCACCATTCGGTAGTGAAAGTGGTTTTAGTCATATCTTTAGAAGACATCTTGATTTGGTTGTATCCTGAAAAGACATCCATGAAAGACATCAAGGCACTTCTTGCCGTGTTATCCACTAAGACATCAATGTGAGGGAGAGAAAAGTCATCCTTAGAGCTTTCCTTATTCAAGTCCTTAAAATTCACACACATCCTCACCTTCCCATATTTATTAGGTATGAGCACGACATTGGCTATCCATTCGGCTTGGTGTAAGAGTTTGATGAACCCTACTTTTAATTTTTTAGTGACTTCCTCCTAGATTTTTAAAAGCGATTTGGTCCTCATTCTTCTTAACTTTTGCTAGACGGGCACCATGTGATCATGAGTATCAATATGATGTTGAGTTATTTCGGGGTCAATTCCAAGCAAATCCTCATATGACCATGCAAATACCTCTTGAAATTCCATGAGGAGTTCTTGAAGATCTTTTCTTTCTTTTTCATTTAGAGTTAAGCCAATTTTAATTTAGCGTGGATTCTCATCATTGCCCAAATTAATAGTTTCAAGAATTGGTTCCATAGATTCAATTTTCTTTTCCAATTGTTTATTAATTTCATTTTCAAATTCATCTGAATCATTTAAGTGCAGAATTGCAAAGTTATGGGGCACATTAAAGTAAGCCAAATCAAAATTCATCTTATTGAAAATATTGAAAAGTACACTAGAACTTGCAATACAAACTTTTTCCCCATGTTTTCATAAAACCTAACCTAAGTCCAATGATTAATGGGCCCCACCCTTCCCTAGTCACTTGAGTGTTGACGTTGGGGAACTCAACTACCCCTTTTCCTTCTTTTCGAAGGCCTATACTAGGCATGAATCCCATGTTGTTCATCATTGCAATCACCTCATGGCTACAAAAGGGGAACAAGTCGGTCACATACCTTTCATCCTTTAACCTATAGTCAGTCATATTCACGAACTCAAAGCCACTCATTTGAAGCTCGCCTCCTTCTTCCTCAAGCCCACAAATTGGTGCTAGAATCTCACCATCTCTAAGCACTATGGCAATCCCTCCTTTCCATGGGATCTTCATCTTTTGGTGTAGCGAGGAAGGGATTGCCCCATTGAGGTGAAGCCAAGCCCTCCCCAAGAAAAGGTTGTAATTTGGGGTGATGTCCATGACATGAAATTCCATAATGGTTTCCATTGGCCCAATCTTGCAAGGAGCCTTGAAAGTACCTATGACCTTTCTTGAGGTGTTGTCATATGCCCTTACAGTCAAGGGAGAAGGAATTATGGTCTCCATATCTAGGCCAACAGTGAGGGCGGTCCTAAAGGGACAAACATTCAAGGCAGACCCATTGTCAATAAGTACCATTGGAACCTTGGCACCCGTAGACACTCGATTTTGCACCCATAATTTAATCAAGGAAGATGACTAGAATGACCATTCATATACCCAAAATTCATGTTTGCATTACATGCATTAATTCATTCATTGCATATCATAAAAATGATCTTGAGATTCTAATGGTTGCGATGGTATGCCTAATTTCCAAATCGGATCGTCAGATTGAAAGATATCACATGATCAAGTTTGCATGGTTAACATGCATTTTGTTTGGGTGGAATCAACAACGCATTATTAATTTAAATTAATTCTAATTGATTAAACAATTAAAATTAATTAAATAATTTTGTGATTGGTTGTTAGTTAGTGTCAAAATAAGACTTGCTTGCATGAGAATAAAAAGGATAATCAGATAACAATGAAATTGTAGATAATTAAGACTTGTTGGCATATTTATCTATAAGATAATTATTACTATAAAGACTTGAATCATCAAGAAAAGGGGTTTAATTTTTAAAATAAGGATTAAAAGCACGTCTAAGTACAAGTCCCGGCTAAAAAAAACTGAAAAATGAGTCCAAAGTGGACCAAAACTCAAACGTGGGTCTGGCACCCAAGGGGCCATTCGGCACTTTCCAAGTGCCGATTGGCACAAATGCGAGGCCTGGCCTAAGGACTTGTGGATTGAGATGAACCTTACCTTTTTCGATTTTTTAGAGATAAGGACGCGTCCCAGTTTGTATTCTGATCATTCAGCTAATATTTCGAAGCATTCTCACCTCTATAAATAGAGGATGCCTCTTAAAATTCAACACACTTTTTCATGCTTTCTGACCCCTCTCTTTCTGGCTCTTCTCTTCTTTTCCTTTCCCCCTTACGTTAAAGACGTTCTGGAGGTTCTTTCTTTAGGAATTTCTTTTTTTGTAAGCGAAGTATTTTAGGCTTCAAAGAGTTGAATAAATTTCTTTGAATCCTAAAATATTCATTCACTAAGAAGAGCACGCTCATGCATGAGGTAGTCTATTTCTTTTCTTCTTCTAGTCTTCTCTATTAATTTTGTTGATGATGCATGTTTGATTATTTCTGATTCTTGATTCTTTAAATTTGCTCTTAGATGATTTTTTTTTTCTTGAATCTCAAAATCTACTAATTGTCAAAGATCTCTTTAAACTAAAAACTGATTTGTATTTTCATTAGATATAGATGTGATTTCTCTAACACAGAAAACTGATCTGTATTTTCATTAAATACAGATCTAATTTTCTTAACACAACAAAACTGATCTATATTTTCATTAAATATAGATCTGGTTTTATTTTTCTCTGAATTTTGGCCTCGTTCTCCACCATGTTGCTGTTGACGTCGTTTATTAACTTCTCTCTAGTTAACTCTTGGCTTTGTTGCGTCAAGTCCGCCATTGCAGCGGCCATGGACTACAACTGTTGTTGGACGGTCATTGGGGGTACTGGTGCACAATTTGGGTGACTAGAGGCATTTTCACTCTCTTGGTGTCTTGGACTAGTGGCTATTGACCTAGTCCAAACCATGCAACTTTTTTGTCTTGGAAAGAGCAAAGAAGTTAACACTTAGAAACTTTTTTCCTTATTATCCCTACAGACACCACCAACTGATGATGCATGAAAATCAATAGGCTGGAATGCTTCAGATTATGTTAATGGCTTTTGGTCCTGAAAAGAAAAGAAAGAATTGTCAAGGGTGACCGGTGTAACCCAGTCAAGGACTCTCCAACAGTTAAGTCAGTTTTCTCCCTAGAACACATTTGAAGGGAAAAATAGTGAATGGTGGTACTTACCTTGGGTGAATAGGACTTGTTCCTTTTATAGAGAGTTAGAAGTAGGTCTACTTGTTCGGATCCACCACCATCGTGGGTGATGTGAGTAGTTAATAGAGACAATGGGTAAATGGAGTACGTGGAGTGAATTACAAGAAACTCCTTCCACGTTTTGAGAGTAGTACACTATGGTCAGATCATAAGGAAGTTTATGAGAAGTCCTTTTGTAGAATTCACCAAGTGTTATTTGGTCATCCTTATGTTTGTATTATGGATGACCTACCTAGTCTTGTTACAAAGGGACTTGTATTGTTTCCTAAGTATAATGTTCTTGTTCTCCTCTTCTTAAGGTTTCCTGGACGTGGTCAAGTTATGGACGCGGTGACTGTGGACGATCATCATGGATGAACATCCTTAACTTAGTCCCCATCACCTCTAAAACCTCTAAAATGAAGAAAATAATCATAAAACCACTATAATAACAAAAATACCCTTGAAATCACTAGAATGACCAAAATAACCCCCCCTCCCCCCCCAACTTGAAACCATTAAAATGAACAAAATGCCTCAAAACTTCAAAACAACAAAGAATACATCGAAAACACTTGAATAACCAAATTATCCTAAAACCTCTCAAATGGCCAAAAATTCTCAAAAATAGTAAAAATGACCAAAAATACCCCGAAAACTCTAAAAGACAAAAATATCTCAAAACCTGTAAAATGATTAAAATGATACCCCCAAAATCAAAAAAATGACCAAAATGCCCTTAATTCCCCTAGAATGAGCAAAAAGACCCTAAAACCTTAATTCAGATTGGATTGACCAAGACTGATTAGGCCCAAACTGGACTTGTTTGGTTAGGTTTGATCTAGGGATTTAATAGACGTAGGGTTGTAAACGAGCCGAGTTTTGCTGAGTAGTGCATGTTCAAGCTTGACTTGACAGGAAAAATCAAAAGCTTGAACTTGGCTTGAGCTTGTGACAAGCCTAAAAATAGTGTTTAAGCTTGAGTTTGTGGGAAAACCAAAAAGCTTGAACTTGGCTTGGCTTGGCTTGGCTTGATTAATTAGTCAAGCCAAACTCAAGCTTAATATCAAGCTCAAACTTGAGCGTAGGTCAAGTTTTTGAACTTGAAATCTAAAAAAATTACATTACTAAATGCTTAAATCTCTAAAATTAAGAAAAAAGAAAAAGAAAATATTATACTCATTTTATCATGCATCTAGTCTTACTTATGATTAGCTATTATTCAAATTTATAATTTACATAATTAAATTCATTCATTCATTCATCCATCCTTTTTATCTACAATTTCAATAATTGTTCAAAATACAACTTTTACATTCACGTTAGATGGTGAAGAACTAGAAAAAATACATGTTTGTAACTATTATGAATGAGAATATATTAACATGTTTCGTAACTTTACTTTACATGATTAATAAGGGAGGATCATATGTGACCTACTTAATTATTTATTTATTTTTAAATGTAACTATAGTCTAAAGTGATTCTTTATCAATTTAAAGGGAAGGAAAAAAATTAAAGTAATATAGGTAGTGTTCTCATGTTGGTCATGTCATTATTAAGATATGTGTAATGAGTATATTTAGCTAACATATATAATCTATAAATGAGTCTATGCTTGAATTGTTACGTATCAAGCCTAATAGCTCACGAGCTTGTTTGTGAATAAATTTTTTTGCTTGGGCTCGGCTTGTTTATTAAACAAACCTAAAACTAAGGCTCAAGCTTGGCTTCTTTATATAAAAAAAAAACATAAATAAGTTTTTTATCAAGCCGAGCCCAAATTGTTCATCATCGGATTGATTCATTTACGGCCAAAGTGGAAGAAATTAAAAAAAGAAAAAGAAAAAAAAAAAAGAAAAGAAAAGAAAAGAAAAGAAGCAAAAACGGAAGTGTTCGTAATTAGAGAGATCTGGTGATGAGTGTTGAGTGTTGACCCAAAACAACCACACGCACAACCACAACCACCAACACCTCACTTCTCCCCCGAAAACCAGAAATATAACAAACAGAAGATTATTAGTTTCTTAAACAGAAGATCTCCCTTTCGCTATGGACTCTTTGCTAGCTAGCTACGGCTCTTCAGAAGAAGAAGAAGAAGAAGAAGAATCAAAATCATCTCCTTTCCTTTCTCTCCCTAAACCTAAATCTTCCTCTCTCTTTCTATCCCTCCCCCAACCCAAATCCAAATCCCTAAACCCAAACCCAAACGCAAACCCAAATCCAAATCCCAACCAACACCAACATCAACCCAAAAGGGTTGTCCAATTCCGCCCTCCCATAAAATCAACCCACCATGAGGATGAGGATGACGATGACGAAGGCGAAGATGAAGAAAAGGAAAGAAATCGGCGAAAGGAATCCGAGTCTTTGGCTGCCGCTGAAGCCCCGTCTGTGAAGTCGTTCTTGTCCAGCATTCCGGCACCCAAGAACTCCATCACTTTGGGCGTTCTTTCGAGCCGTCGAGCCACCATTGAGGTCCCCCAACCCCCTGCCGAATCCTGTTATGCAACAAATTACGAAGTGGGTAGTCATCACAATCACAATCTGAATGTCAATATGGATGATCAATCACAATATGTTAGTAGTGGTGGTGAGAATTTGAGTTATGATGCCATTTATGGGAGTAATTGGGGTGATACTGTGTCGGGGAGCTCGACCTCACAAAGTGCGGTTACTGTGCTGGGGAAGAGAGGGAGAAAAGAGATTCCTACAGAAGAAATAGTTGAGATCAAGCAGGATGAGTTGATGAAGAATCGGCCGAGAGAGGATCAGGTCAAGCTAACTGGAATTGCTTTTGGGCCTTCTTACCAGGTAATAATTCCCAACTGCTGCATTCTTCATTTTTAATTTCATATCGCTCTTTAAATTTTCTGCTTAATTAATCATTATTCCTTGTGGAAGGAATTTTTATGCATTTGAGATTATAACTCAATTGCAACTTTATTAATTTATTTTAATTTTGGTGGAACAATTGAGTTGTATAGGCATGCCACTCTTATTAATGTTCGGAGAAAGAAAATTCTGACAGTTTAATTTTATATTGATTAAAAAAAAAAAAAGAAGAGAGATTGGTAATTAGTTTGAAGGAAGTATCTATTTATGGTATTGGTATATAATGGTGATGCCGTGATGGTTTTTTTTAGTGGTTTTATATTAAATAAATAAATAAAAATCTTTGAATTTTAAACTTAATTCATCAAATATTTGTTGCTAACATTGTATATAATTTAGTTGCTTAGTGGTGTGTTATATCATTTATGTTAATTTTATACGAAATCCTTTTATTAGTGGTCATGCAAGCTTCTTATGAAAAAAAGAGAAACCTAGCATAATTTATTTTTTATACCTTGATAGTTGGGGGTGGGGGGATTTGAACTCTGGATGTCTTTATTGGAAAGACCAAGAGGTGTTGGTTGAGCTACAAGGCTCTTGGCACAGCTAGGGATGACAATTTTTACCCATATCCATTAACCCACCCATGATCCACTTAATTTGGGTAAGTCTTGATCCAACTCAATTAAAAATTTAGGTTAAATGGGTAAAGACCCAATTGGGCTAAATGGTTTAGGTTTTGGTGAAGGAAAAGGCTGGAAAATATTAGGGATTATAGGGTTTCCAAAGGGGACAAGGATTAGTAGGGTTTGGGGATGAAACAAAGGAGAAAAATCAGAATTTGGGCCACTGTTCCAGTGCTGTGAACAATAATCCGTGAACAGTAAATTAAAGAAGAAATAACATTCTAGGTATCACACCTAGACTTCCTAAGCATCACACCTAGGGGGCATTTGGTTTGCTGTGATGTGCCCTTGATGGACATTACGATGATGTGACATTAAAGTTTATGATTTATTTTATTTTTTTCTAACATAACCATAATCTAAAATTACAAAACATATCACATCATCTTCCTAAACAATATGTTCTATTCTTGTATTGAGATTACATTAATGAGATTACAATAATGTAATATTATAGTGTAATGTAACATCATGGCGAACCAAACATCCCCCTAGGGTTCCTTGGCATCACCTTGGAGAGGGTTGCATCACGCAAAATATAAACGAAAGCTTCATAGCTCTTAAATTCTGAAAATATATTATTAATTCCATTAGAAAGCATTACAACTCTTTAAATAGAAGACTTATACATATTCCTAGTTGAAATAGGACTTTATTTAAAAATAAAATACTAATAAGGACTTGGACTTGGACTCCTTGGGCTTTACTATTAAGCTCAAATTAAATAAGTAAACTCAAGTAAAACCAAAAAAGGCCCATTGGACTATTGGCACAGCCCTTTCCTCTCTGTATTTTCTAATATTGGGCAACCAAATGGCATTAAACATGAGTTAGATTCAAGGATTTAGTTTTGGAGGAGCTCCAGCTGTATGAGGAGACTTGTTTATGATCCACTTGTAAAAGAGGATTTTTTTTGGTGGGGTGGGGGCTAGGGGGGTTGGTGTGGGGGGAAGGAGGGGGGAGTGAGGAAATTTAAGATTCAAATGCAGGTTTTAATGTTTGGTAGGTGTGGATCATATAGGCTATTGAAATTTGCATGGTTGATCATGGAGCAAACCATTAGTAGTAATATTTCGAGGAAAGAAGTTCATGAAAGAAAGGTTCACAGTTGACACCCGCTTACAAGGTGGAAACTATTAAAATTTCTTGGACAAGTCTTGGAAACCAGTAGTAGACACAGGATTGATGACAGATTTAATTTGCTCTTCCTATAAAACTACTTTTTCTTAAGTGCCTGCAATGTGTGCTACCATATGATTTCCTCTTTCTTGGGAAACAACTAATTATAGACAGCGAGGTAATGGGTGGAAGTTAGAGGAGGAAGGAGAGGGAGAGGGAGAAGTAGAAGGGAAAGAAAACTGGAGGAAGAAAATCTTGAAACCAAAACTCACATCATTGTCCTCTTTATATATCTACATCTTCTTTTCTTGGTAGGGGTCACTTAAGCTCAATGCATCTTCTTTTACTTCCCGTATGTTGGTTTATAATCATATTATTTATCCATTCAGAGCTGGATTGCATTAAAGTTTGATAACTTATTTCTCTTTTAATTCCAACTTTGAATTAAACTTTCTTATAGTGCTATTGGTGATGCATTTACTCCAATTACGAAGCTTCTGAATTGAGGATAATATTCATGATAAGATTGTATCAGCCCATAATATGGCTTTATTTCTACTATAAACCCCAATATGGTATACTTTTATTTTGTAACCTCTATATGGTATACATTTTTTATTAGAAGAATTTGAGACTAAGTAGACGTAAACCATAAAAATTCTTATACTCTCTCTCTCCCCCTTATAAATTTATGTAAGATTTATTTTCATGCCAATATGCTTTAGCTCAATGGCCCCTCCATCCCTTGTAAAGTGGAGGATAACTTCATGGGCTTAAGAACCATTGGGGTGCCTAACTAACCAATAAAAAAAACCTTGCCCCAACATTGGATTGCATTCACTTCTCATGCTCATTTAATATTGAATATTTCGGTGATACAGTGTTCAAAATCAAAGATTTGCATTACAGATATCATTATCTTGGTTAGTGATTATTATAGAATTTTAGCTGGCACCGCTTCCTTTGGGTTTCCTTGGAAAAGTATTTGGAAGCAGAAGATTCCCTCTAGAGTAGCTTTCTTTGTTTGGACTGCTGCTTTAGGGAAATGCTTGACGATTGATAATTTACGTAAAAGGAAGGTGTGGATTCTGGATTGGTGCTACATGTGTAAGAGAAATGGTGAATTGGTTGACCATCTATTTCTTCATTGTCCTTTTGCTTCGGATCTATGGTCTATGGTTTTGGGCCTTTTTGGAGTTTCTTGGGTTATGCCGCACACTGTTCTGGGGCTGTTGTGGTGTTGGCAAGGCAGCTTTGGTCGTCATCGAAATGGTTATATGTGGTCCATCATTCCTCATTGCTTATTGCTGTGTCTTTGGAGGGAGAGGAATAGTAGATGTTTTGAAGATATTGAGAAATCTATTCCAGACCTCAAGCTTCTCTTTTTTAGAACTTTAAGGGATTGGTTGTTTGCTTTGCAAGATAAATCTTTCCCCTCTTTTATTGATTTCCTAGACTCTTGCAATTTTTGTATTTGATTTCTTTTCCCTTGTACACTCCCTGTGCACTAGGGTGTCCCCTTTATATCAATATATCTTATTACTTATCAAAAAAAAGATATCATTATCTTTTCTTGAAAAAAAGGTTTTTAGATGATCTTTTAGGCATAGAAAAGTTAGGTTTAAAACCAAATAGTTAGTTTAGGTTTAAAACCAAATAGTTAGTAGATGTCCTATCATGGTGAAATCTTTGATACATAAGCCAAATAGTTAGTTGATATCCTATCATTGTGAAATCTTTGATACATAATGCGTGCAAGGAGTTAAAGTAACCCACTAATGGGCTGAATAAGATACAATTTCTAAGAATGTTGTTAATAGGTGAAATACAATCTTGTTTTTCCATCTTGTATACACATGCCCCAACAAACATGTAGATAATGATAGAAAAAGTCATGCTTTGGAGACAAATCAGGTATCAATCCAAAGTGTAATCTCAGTACTAAAAGTTTGAGTGTGTAGTTGGAGTTCCACCCCTCAAAAGATGATACTTCAATTAATGCTAGACATGACACAACCACCCATGTTGCCATTCTATTAAATTGCTTTCTCTAAATGGGGTATGGAAGATCCATTACCACCTGGGAGTTGTTGCCTTGGCATCTTCCTTATACCTTGGTCAGGATCATTTCCAGAAAGTATAAAAATGGTAGATCAATAAAAAATTTTCAAAATGATATTCTAGTTTCTAAGATTCAACAACTCCTTTCTTGAAAAAAAGTAATATCACACAGAAGAAAAGTAAATTTAAGTCCTTAGAATAGTCTCCTGGTATGTATATAATGAAAGTAGGCATATACTTTTAGGGACTTGATAGGATGGGAAATAAGGTATGTATAGGAATGATTAGGATGCCTGTATTGGGGACCACCCTTATGGTTAGACTTTGGAAAACAAAATGTTGAAGTATGTTCATTCATGTAAGGTATTCTGGTGGTGTGCAGAATGAATTCATCATGTTCTCAAAAATTACTTGATTGTTTTACTCTGGTACTCGTTTGATGGTTTTACTTTGATGTAGTCATTAATATTGAACCTTAGATGAGAAAATTATGTCTTTAGAGTAATAAATGGAGCAGCATGGTTACATTGCTTTTACAGATATCTTAAAGTTTGGGAGGCAGATTTAACATAGAAATGAATGCTACCTTGTGGTAAACAAGGTTTGGAGTATTTGGGTGGGGATCAGAGAAGATGAGTTGAGAGTTGAGACAACTCTGGAGTTTTTTTAATTATTATTATTATTATTATTTTTGAATAGACAACTCTGGAGTTTTCATTGTTGAGTTGCTTTTTAACTTCTTTGGTGAGTAATGGGTGTGGCATCTTTCCCAGTTACATTACTTTGGAGCCTTGGTTCCAAAGTGTCACTCTGATGAAGTCATGGAAACTTTGCAAATTTGCCTATTCAAGAATTATTTTATTGGGTCCTCATGTGAAGTCCAATTGAAGTGAAAGTTGTGTCATTTTAATGGTCTAAGTATGAGTCTTTTAGGGTTAAAACAGCTTTTAACTAGATAAAGGCCCGTATGTTACATGGTTTTATCATAATATTATAAAAAATATATATATATTTTATTTGAAAAACAATAATAATTATTATAAAGAAAGGAATAATGAGTTTTTAATTGCTACGCCACATGGTCCATGCATGCATCATGAATTGAGCTACTGCTTCATATGTATCTAGATTTGTATCTTTGTTTGGAATTTCTATTGATGGTGAAGCCAAATCAAAATATGTGCATGGGGCAATCATCTTTCTAGGAATTCATTAGTGTACAAAACTATATAGAACAAACAATGTTTTTTTAATTTTAATTATTTGTAAATAAAAATATTAATTGTGATAATATTTTTTTATATAATTACTATAATTAACATGTAATCGTGCAAAAATTGTCATTTTGAAATTTGAAGGCTTTTTATTTGATAATATTTAGTTTTTCATCGTACCTGCAAGGCTGCAATAACTCTCCCAAACTGCTGACCCTGTTCAATGTCTTTTTAACAATTGATCCAATTTTATTTTGAAGACTAGTCTTGATATTAGGTATATCCTCAGGGTTTTTGCTAGGTATTTCATGTCTTTGCAAATTTGCAACAGCAATAGCATCCTGGTTTATTGAAGTATTCATCAAGAAGATTAATTTTACTTGGAAACAAATTTATTGTAAAATAAATGTACACAATTGAAGCAGATTGTTACAAATTTATTATGTAAAATAAATGTATGACTATATTGGTTACCTTCAATTGTTCATTGCTTATTTGATCTGTTCGCAAAAATAGTGTTTCTTTGTTTGGCTGAATCTACATATCATGATAGTCGTAAATTCATAATGGATTTTCTATTTAATCTTGCAAACGATAAACACAACCAAATTAACAGTATGCATATTTGAAAGAAAAATCAAGTGCATGTAGAGTGTAAAAAAATACTTGCTTGCGGTGGTGGTGATGTCTTCCATGTCAAACCACTTCTTGGAGAGGGAGTGAGATTTTTTTTTTTTTTTTTTTAACCAAGGGAGAGACTTCGATTGAAAAAATATATATATATATATATATATAATAGCTAAAACATTAATATTTAGAAGATGTATTTGATGCGGATAGTGTTTCAATTGTAATCAAATTATCTTCTCCTTTTTTGTCTTTTGTTTTGTATGCGTATTATCCTTTTTGTTTAGGTGTCTTAGTCTTTATCAAATTAGTTTTGTTGGTCCTTGTAATTCATTTTAATTAGAATTCATTTTTAATTAGAAGTTTTTGTAGTCACGCTTTATCTAATTAGTTTTGGAAGTGGTATTTGATGCAGATTAGTGTTTCAATTATGATCAGATTCAAGTAGGATATAGTGATATACATAGGGCTTAATATTTAATTTTTTTTGTTCATTTTAATTAGAAGTTTTTGTAGTCACAATCTAATTAGTTTTGGAAGTGGTATTTGATGTGAATTAGTATTTCAATTATGATCAGATTCAAGTAGGATATAGTACTAGGGTTGTCAATGTTCGACCTAACCCGCGAACACGACACGAATTCTACACGGATTTTTTCGGGTTAGGGTTGGGCCTTAATGGGTTTGGGTCATAAACGGGTCGATCTGAAGCAACACGATAAGAAACATGTCATAAGCAAGTCAACCCGCGTAACTTGCAATAGACACGTTTGACACGTCAATTTATTTATGTCAACCCGAAATGACCTACTTAACACAACTCGTTTAACTCGTATAACAAATAAATATTTATTTTATTTTAGATTTGTAAAATACCTTTTATATCCAACATATATTTTAAATTTAAAAAGAAAAGTGAGTAATTAAAAAAATTTACAAGGGATATAATTGGAAATTGAAACTTTACAGACCCTAGAACTAATAATACTTTTTTTTTTGGCATAGAACTTGCATAAATAAAATTGGATGAGCTTGTGGAAGATGTTATGAATTTGGACATCAACAAAGAATCTATGGATGATAATCGTGGTCATAGTTAGGATTAGTCTACTATTTGCTCAAATTCTTTCAATATTGATACTTAGCATTTGGCGAGTTCCAAGGATATTATATTTTTGTTGAATTATGTTATTTTATTTTTGTTAAACTTTGTTATTTTGAATTGGGTTGAAGTGTATGCACTTCTTTTGGAGTGTAAAGAATTTATTTCTAGATAAATGTTATATTTTTGTTGAACTATATTATTTTGAATGTGGGTTGAAGACTTTGAAATGTATGCACTGCTTTTTGGGATGTGAAAAAAATTATTTGTAGATGGATGTTATATTTAATATTATGCAGGTTAAATTGGATTGTGTTACATTCATGCCAACCCAACACGTCTTTATTTCCAAAAAAAAACCCAACACGACTCGTTTATTAAGTGTGTCAAATGGGTCGAGTTAGGTCAACCCACCTTATTAACAGGTCAGGTCAACCCACCTTTTTTTTTTTTTTTTTTTTTTTTTTTTGGCTAGATCGTTGGTGTGGGACTTCCTCTCTCGCTGTCAGCTATCCCGAATTATATAGGATTAGCTGTAGCAAAGAGGCAAGTTTGGCGGATCTAATGAGGTTCTCCAATGGAGTCCTCCATTGGGAGATTCAGTTTTGTAGGGAGGTGCATAATCGTGAATTGGAAGCTTTCAGGAGCTTCATCAACTCCATTTATAGCACTCTTGTAAGGGGAATCGAGGAGGATAAGAGATTTTGGCTGCCTTGTAAGAGTAAGGGGTTCACGGTTAGTGCATACTACCATCTTCTTGTTGGCCATAGTGAGCAATTTTTCCCTTGGAAAAGTATTTGGAAGCAGATCCCCTCTAGAGTGGCTTTTTTTGTCTAGACTGTAGCCTTGGGGAAATGTTTGACTATTGACAATCTAAGGAAAAGAAAGGTTTGCATTTTGAATTGGTGTTATATGTGCAAGTGTAATAGTGAAAGTGTTGACCATCTTTTCCTTAATTGCCCGGTTGCTTCGGAGTTATGGGATATGGTTTTTGGTTTATTTTGAGTGTGTTGGGTCATGCCTTTGTCTGTTGTTGGGCTCTTTGCTTGCTGGCAAGGTCGCTTTGTCGCCACTGCAATGGAGTTATTTGGAAGGTCGTTCCTCTTTGTTTGATGTGGCGTATTTGGACGGAGAGGAATAGTAGATGCTTTGAAGACATTGAGCGTGCTATGCCTGACCTCAAGCTTCTTTTCATCCGAACCTTCCTTGAATGGTTCTCTGTGTGGAGAAACCATCCTTTTTCTATTTTGGATTTACTTGACTTTTGTAATTTTCGTTCTTGACTTGTTCACCCATGTATACTCCCTGTGTGCTTGGGTGTCTTTATTTTTATTATCTATGAATTCTTATTACTTATCAAAAAAAAAAAATATTTAATTTTTGTTGTTGTTTTTATATATAAATTTCTTGCAATTTGGATTGTAATCAAATCTTAAAGTTGCTGCTTTTTGTTATAATACACTACACTTAAAAAATAAGGATGAGATGGATTAGATAAAGAATTTGGATTGTAATCAAATTTAGACTTTTATCAACTTAGAAATTATAGAAGAAGAAAAATTACATATTTTTTGAAAATCTAAAAAAAAAAATTCTGCAATATGGTGAAGCCATTTTGCACAACCACAGTTTTTAAGCCCAACTTTTATTATATAGTATATGATATGATATGATTTGGGTTTTTATTTTATTAGTTATGATCAATTTTATATTCAGGGGTAAATCTGTAATTTCTGCAACTCCTGTGAATTAAGGGTATTTTGGTAATTTAGTTGAGTCTGGGATCTTGTAGGGTATTCTAAGTATCTTAGGGCTATTTTCTTTGGGTGCAAGTTAGTATTTATTAGGTTTTATTTTACTAGTCAAACTAGTAGTCCAATACTACTAGGAGTCTTATTACTACTAAGAGTCCTATTACTACTAATACAAGCAAGAGTCTTTATATATATTGTGTTCAATGTATAGAGTTAATTAATGAAATTGAGTGTTTTGAGCAATAGGCACTTTGGTCTTTGTTGGTTCTTTCTCCTTCTTTATTTTCTTTCTTCATCTTCTTTTTCTAGAGTTTCTGTTCACAGGTGTTCACACAGCCCCTGAACAGCCCTTATTTCTCTCTAATTCTTCTTTCCTAACCCTAAACCCACCAAACCACAACTATACGTAGGCAAATCCCTAATTTGTCCTCCATCACTCTCATTTTGGTCAATAGTGTTGGATAAGATCTTGACAATGAATACCTCATCTCCAAGCAATGAGCTATTTATAAAAGATACTAGGAGTTTTGGATTCTCTATTTCTTGACTGGCAATTTTGTCAAACTTTGGAGTTTCCTTGGTTATGCTTCCTTTAATCAGCTTTCATTATCATGTTATCAGAATATGGAATCATCTAGATGAATAGTTTTTGGAAACTGTTTTCTTTTGCATTTTGAGGTAAACTATGAAAAGGTTAGGAGAATTTTGGAGGGGAGGAGGATTATTTCCTTGTATAAGTGAGTTGGTCCCTAGTCATTCTGCTGGGTTTGAGAGCCTGTTCCATGTTTTCTTTTTTAATTTTCTGCAATCTTGTTCTACTTTCCAACATAGGTGCAAAATGTTTAGTGATGCTTTCTCTGAGAAATAATTGTGGCAAGTTGTTCATTTTCAGTGACTGTCCAAAGCATAACTTGAAGCTGTAGTTAAGTTGTTCCTCTAGCTTTATCAGTGGGTTGAAGTTGTCAAAATGGCAATATTAGCAGCATTATTGGGAACTGTATAGTGAAAAGCTTTCACTTGTATTTAGTAGTAGCAAAACTGAGCTTCAAAGTATGGTTTTTACAAAATAAATAAATAAAATTAAAACTCTGGTTAGTGAGCTAGAATTTTGTCGTGAAGCATGGCGTCAAGTTCATTTGTTGAAAATTGATTCAAGTTCATTTGGTTATAGGATTTATTTTTGTGGTAGACTCTTAATCCTTTTCCCTATAGGATTGTTAAATCGACAATTTCTGAATTCATATGTGATTATCTTTTCACAGGCTCTTAAATTTATATTCTCTCTCATTTTATATACTTATATTATGTTTCTCCTGTAGCCTGTTTCGACCAAGGGGAAGCCTACGAAGCTGCACAAGAGGAAGCATCAAATTGGTTCTTTATTTTATGATATGAAGCAGAAGGAGATGGAACTTACAGAGCGGCGTGCAAAAGGCTTCCTCACGAAAGCTGAAACGCAGGCCAAGTATGGGTGGTGATTTTGGGATGAGTGTCGTTGTATTTTATCACTGTACTTCAGTAGAGCAGGCATGATAAAAAGGATTCCTCTCATCTTGTAGCTATTGTTCCTTTTTAATAATTTATTTCTTGAGAATGTATATCCATATAATCTTCCCCATGCTAATTTGAGAAAATACAGTGTCCAGATAGGGGGAAATCCTGGTACTTATGGCGTAACTCAAAAAAGGAAGCTATTTGGAATCACCCTGTTAAACCGAGTAATTAAGTCAATTTAGCCAAGGTTGTCTTTTATAATAAACTCTCTTAATGCAACACATGGGGAGAGTGCTACATGTGTGACAAGGTGTACATTAGGGTGTCACTCAGTTGAGCATATTTTTTGCTGGACACTAATTTCCTGAATATTTATTTACTTAATGGTGTTACACAGAGAGCTGGGTGCTGAGATTTACATCTCTCTGCTCATTTTAGTTAGTTTTTTCTGATAATTCAATAATTATAATTAAAAGGAAAGAGAAAGAGATTTGAACTCTAGTTGTCTCTATTAAAAATATCAAGATGTGCCAACCATTGAGGGACAAGATTAGTTTTATATATTGTTGGGTGTACAAAACTTTGACAGCAGGTTTGGCTCATTTGATGGAATGAAGATTAAAGATTTTAATCATCTCTGCATTTCTATTATATGTAAAAGCACTCACATTATTGGGTGTATAATTAGTGTAAAATTTATACATTTTTGCTTAAAAATGACCCACATTAGTGTGTATAATTGTTTGAATTTTCAAGTTTAATATTGTAATTGTATAAATTTCACTAACCTTTTATTTTGTTTTTATTTATTTTTAATGCATTTCGAAGATGGAAGGAGAGAGTAGATGGTGGTTATTGACATGTGCATGGAGAAAGAAAAATTTTTTTAAAAAAAATTAATACTTTAATAAAATGTAGTGTAAAATAAATATTCTGATGTGAGGTATTTTATAAAGTGAGTATGTAAAATAGAAAAAATAGGTTCTTATACTAAAATAGACATGAATTTTTACACAAGCTAATGCAAACTCTCTAATAATGTAAGAGTAAAATCACATTACCATAAATTATTAATTAGGATCCATTACATGTTCCAATTGAGCCTATTACTAGAGTAAGATCCAAGAAGATCAAAGAAGCACTTAATGAGTTGATTCTAACGCAGGACATTCCAAACTTGGGCCAAAGGAAGACGAAGGCGTAATAAATTTAATCCAAATTATTGAGGGCTAATCTGGCTTAATTGGATTTGATTTATGGAGCAGATTAATGGCTGATCGATTTTCTAGCTCCATACCAATTAATAGATTATTATTTTATTATTATTATTTTTTAATATTTTGGATCTGCTAATTTTAGACCAAATCTACCTTAATTTTAGGCTTCTACTATTTAGAACGTTTTTTAGCTATTTTCCTATCTTGGAGCTATTAATTTCAGACCAAATCAACTTTAATTTAAACTTCTATTATTTAGTACGTTTTTTTATATTTTTATTTTATATTTCCCTATTTTCAGTCATGTCTTATAAATAGCATGCACTCATTGTAATAGAGGATGATGGAATAAAAATCAGAAAAAACGTGAGTTTTTCCTTGTTCTCTTGGGTCTTCAAGAACTATGAACTTATCAGAGATTCTTCCCTGTGGCGTTCAAATTTTATACCTTCGATTCATGATTCAGTTATAATCATTGGGTCGGGGTCTGTTACTTATACCTTTGGTTCACGTTTCATTTATAAACGTTGGGTCAGGGTTTCTATCAAAATTTGAATTTTAGCTTTCTTGGGCAAATGTTACAATATTATTTGTTGGGTCTTAAAGCATGTCAGTTGAGGTTTGCATGACCATGGAGATCCAAAAATATTTCAAAACTGACCATTTCAGTCCCAAAGTCCAAATAGACTATAATGATGTTAACTCAAACCTCTTGTCTCATTCTTTGACTATCTTTCTCTTCTCTTTCTTTGACTCAGATTAAAAACAAAACAAAATAAAACAAAATAAAATATGAATAATACAAACTTTCTCAGAAAGCAAACAAGGAAAAAATGCTAATCAACAATCAAAACTCATCTTCATTTAATGATGAGGAAAAAACCACAAATCAAGTTCATTAGAAGACTTAAACCCAAATCATAAAACCTGTAATCAAGAACTGACCCAAAAAAAAAAAAAAAAAAAAAAAACAAACTAGCCTTTCAACTCAAAATCCTAATCCAAAACCAAACACAACCAATCAAAACCTCTCTTAGCCCAAATCCCAATAGATCTTCTCAAATTCACAAACATGTCTAACCGTAGCACCAAACACTTCATTTCCAAAACCCTCTCTCTCACTAATGGCTCTCAAGCACGACATCTACATCAGCAAGAGGAAACCTTTGCTCAAACTAGAACAAGCCTATCACCACTGATCCAAAACAAAATCCACAAACCTCCACCTCCGACCCAAAAAAACCCAAACCCTACAACATCGATCCACACCAAAACCCAAGAACCATTGCTAACCCACAGCATGACACCATCACAAAGACAACAAGAGAGAGAAGGGAGGGACTCCAACACCAATCCACACTAAAACCCATGGACCACTACTAACTCACACCACAATGTTGTCGCAAAGACCACGAGAGAGGGAGAAGGGAAGGACTCCAATGCTAATCCACATCGAAACCCATGAACCACCGGTTAACCATGGTGCCACTGCAAACAACACAAGAGAGAGAAGAGAGGGATGAGAGAGTCAAAGTTAGAAGAGAGGTCAGAGAGTGGAAGAGAAATGGGGGAGTTAGAGAAAGAGAGAAGAAAGGTCTAAGAGTAAGAGAGCAAAAAACTAAAAAAAATAACAGTGTTACAATCCGTTTAGACTTAGGGATTTAAATGGTCATTTTTGAAATGTTCTGGACCTCATTGGCATTAGCCCAAACCTTACGGATAGTTAGTGAAATTTACCCTATTAATTAATCTCGAACATGTAATGTGACGCACGGTAAAAAATTTCATATACCATTAGCTTACCAAGTTCCTCAATTACAACTAATGTAATGCTTAAATAATAAATTTATAAGTATATTAAGTTTTCCAAGTTTGATAAGATGATGGTAAGTTTACTCATGTAACTAAAATAATTGTTAGTGTCATTCCTCATGTAAACAAAATTAGCAATGGCAGTCCTGGTTCAAAACCAACCTTAAATGTTATTTATGCCCATTTTCAAGAAAATCCCACAAGCCCAATACAAGCCAAACCCAACCTCTTCTTAGGCCAATTGTAGACACCTCATTTTGTACCCTTTATAACTCGAGCCCGCATTCCCCAGTGACTACATCACTTGAAGACCCATGGTTGGTTCAGGGCCCAATCTAGTAAATTTTTAGTTTAAAGGATGTTTTGGTGAAAGAAAAACCTGCAAGAACCTTAAGTATGCTCGCGCATGTTGTAAGCATGCGTATGCATACTTCAATCATGCGCATGCATACTTCAAGCATACGTATGCATACTTCAATCATGCGCATGCATACTTCAAGCATACGTATGCATACTTCGAGTATGCGCATGTATGTAGGATTTTAGAACACCTATATGGAAAGTTTTTGTTATAAAATCGTCTAGAGTGAATCTCACATCAGCTGGGAGCCGCCCTACACCCATCTATGATCACTATAAAAGACTCTAAAGGCTCTTTTTCCAAAAAAGCCAAATTCATTAGAAAATAGTGAATCAAAGACGGAGTTTTTTTACTCTAAATCATCCTCAAGTTAAAGTTTACTTGGTTGGGACCTATTATGTTCTTGACCTTCGAGTTTTAAGCTTACTAACCTTTTGGTTTTGTCTTGATTAGATTGACTGAGGGGAATGGTCAAATTAAAGCTCAAAGGAGTGCTTGTGTTTAAGGTAAGGGTCTAACCTTCTCTCTCTAATTTTGTTTTTTTAATGCTTGTTTAATGCTTTATTTATGGATTTGATATCTCTATGTTAGTTAGGGTTTTATAGATTTCGTATTAGAAGCATGCTAGGCTTTGTTTGATTTTTGTTTTACTGCTTGCTTTAGAACTGCGCTTTTGGGCAAGTATGCGTGTGCATGCCTCATGCATGCATATGCATACTTAATATATGCGCATGCATGCTTATGCCCAAAAACCCAGATTTAGGATTTTTCATTATTTTATCTATTTGGTTTAGTTTTAATTACATGTTTAGGTTCTGTTTAGTCAGTTTTCACATATTTAGCCTTAAGGTCAGTAGAATAACATGTTTCACATGTTTTGATTGTTGGATAAATAATTAGGGTTTATGTCTTGGATGAGTAACATGATCATGCATAGGAACATGAGCATGCATTGATGCATAAGTGTTGTAGTGCAGTGAGGTAAATAATAGTAAGCCATGCATATGGGCATGAGCATGCATCTCCAAAAATGGTGATTTTTTTTCTTTGAATAAATGCCATGATGTTATGCTAGAATGTGTGAATGTGCTTGATTCTTATTGTTCATGATTTACTGCCTTATTGATTTTGTTGTCATATGATGTTTTCTGCCCTTTGGTATGTATGAAGCATGGTTTGTTAGATGAATGTTATGATGTGTGCCTTGAGTATAATATGAATGATGTGCCATTTTGTGTGTTAGATGCATGTTAGGATGAGTTTAATATGTGTGTGTGTGTGTGTGTAGAACGAACCTATTAAAGGGCCCTTGGATGGAATTAGGATTTGGAACACAATGAGTGAAGGCTAATCCATGGGTCGGGTGGTGTTAGGTGCCTAACACCTTCCCATTCCCATACCTAAACTCTGGACACATGCTCTGGTAAGATCTGTCATTCACATAAGGATGCTATACATATGGTTCCTAAACCTAATCTAGGTGGTGACTCCATTTTGACCCTTTGTGCAGTCCACTCGGCCAAGGCGTACTTCCTATGAGAAACATTGTCATGGGAACTTGTGCCTACACCAATGTGTTCCATCTCCTAAATCTAACAAGGGACTTTGCCATGCTTGGAGATGAATGGGAATTTGGAGACTTCATTTGGGCCAAGACTTTTCAAAGTTCATCCCACCAACTCACAATCTATGTCATTGCCTATGATGGGCTTTGAGTACATTAAAGGTTTGCCCACCAATCTATATGGGGTCCATTTAGGCCCTAGGTTGGAGCATGACCCACCTAGTTGTGAGTGACCTATTGATTTGTCCTTTTAGCTTTAAAGAGCTTACCCACACATAAAGAGATCCTAAATCCTATCAAAAGAGGGTATCAATTTTATATCTCTTGTTTGTTCAACCATATATCTTGTGATCACCTAATTCTAAAGGACAAATAAAGATTAAAATTGGAAATATGACCTAAAAGTTATGGCATATCCTAAGATTTTGGGATGAAAAGAAAATAAGTATCTCATATATAAGAGGTTTATCCCAAAGTCCAAAGGTATATCTTAACTTGAAAGGTTCATGGGACCATAACCCATTTGAAAAAGAAAGTCTTGGGCCTAAGGTAACAAATACGCTATGAGCCTAGCATCCAAAGATCCTACAAAGTCACTGAACCACTCTAGTCTTGGCCTCCTTGTTGTATGTAAAGGATAAGATAATGTGAGACTCATGAATGAATGAATGAGAAGTGAAAATCCTAAAAGTGATGAATATTATAGGCCCAAATTTGAGAATAAAGGTTGAAAATCTATAAGCCCATGCTAATAAAGGCCCATGAGTGTAAGATGAAAGTATGTTGTAAATGGACTAAGCCCTATGAAACTAGGGGAAACGCCCATGAGAGGAAAGGGAGTGCTCCTGGAATTGGGATACATTAAACTGAACTTAAAGATTTTCTAAGGTCATCAAAATAAAAGAAGCTTTTACTTTGGGACATGTACTTATAAAAAGATTTCTTTTTAGTCACAATTGCATCACCAAGACAAAGTAAGCCCATCCCTACCTTAATTTAGGTCTAACAAGTTGATAGTGAAGGAAGATGATAGACAAATATTGACATTGCACCTCAAGAAGAAATGTCTACATCAACTGACATCGCACATGCCGAGAAGAGAGCTAAAATGATGAGTGATAAAAATAAGATGCTCAAGGGAATGGGGGCTTGCCTCACTCGAATAGAGGAAAGTGGGTTTAAGAGCCCTATGAGAAAAGAAGAAGAGGAAGAGATGGAAGATTGGGATCAGAAAGACAAAGCCAAATATGAGAAGAATAAGAATTTTGAAAAGCTCACATAGATACCCTTGCCAAGAAGGGGGAGAAAAAAAATGGAGAAGATGCAATTAGCCTTTCAAAAGGCACAAGGGATGGAAAATTGTCTCTACAATGTGGGTAGCTTGGGATCCAAAGTTCCTATCCCATTGCCTCTGTAGACACTCAATTTTGCACCCATAATTTAATCAAGGAAGATGGCTAGAATGACCATTCATATACCCAAAATTCATGATTGCATTACATGCATTAATTCATTCATTGCATATCATAAAAATGATCTTGAGATTCTCATGATCATGACGGTGTACCTGATTTCCAAATCGAACCGTTGGATTGAAAGATACTGCATGATCAAAGTTTACACGGTATGCATGCATTTTGTTTTGGTGGAACCAACCACGCATGATTAATTTAAATTTATTCTGATTTTCTAGACAATTAAAATGAATTAAATAATTTTATGATTGGTTGTTAGTTAGTGTCAAAAATAGGCTTGCATTCATGGGAATAAAATAGGATAATCAGATAACAACAAAATTGTGGATAATCAAGAATTTTTGGAGTATTTATCTACAAGATAATCATTGCTGAAAAGACCTGAATTATCAGAAAAAGAGTTTAATTTTTAGAATGTGGATTAAAAATGCATCTAAGTGCAAGTCTCGGCTCAAAAAACCTCAAAAAAGGAGTCCAAAATGGACTGGAACTCAAACACGAGTTTGGCACCCAAAAGCGCCAATTGGCACAAACACGGGCCACAGCCTGAGGGCACTTGGATTGAGATAAGACTCATCCTTTTCGATTTTTTAGAGATAAGGACATGTCCCAGTTAGTATTTTGATCATTTAGTACACTTTTTTACGCTCTCTGACTCCCCTCTTTTTGACTCTCCTCTTCTTTTATTTTCCCTCTTACGTTAAAGACATTTTGGAGGCTCTGACCTTAGGAATTTATTTCTTGTAAGCAAAATACTTTAGGTTTCAAAGAGAATTGAATAAATTTCTTTGAACCCTAAAATATTCCTTCACTATTAAGAAGAGCACGCTCATGCAAGAGGTATTTTTTCTTTTCTTTTCTTTTTTTCCTTTTTTTTTTTTTTTAATTCTACTTAATGATGCATGAATAGCTTTAGGATGATTTTATTATTTTTAATTTCTGATGTTGTTGCCATGTGTTGTTTAAATCTTTCTTAAAGCATGTTCTTAGTATATTTTTGTTGTTATGATTTCTTTTTTGAGTCTCAAAAATATACCAATTAACAAAGATTTATTTTAAAAACTAAAACTGATCTGAATTTTTCAGATCAGATTTTTTTCAAAACTCAACAAATTTGTATTTTCATTAAATACAGATCTGATTTTTTTAAAAACTCAATACTAATTTGTATTTTTATTAAATATAGATCTAATTTTTTTTAACACACAAAATTGATGTGTATTTTCATTAAATACAGATCTGATTTTTTTAAAGAGAATTTTCTTTGTCACAAAATAGTAGATTTTTTAAATTTAAGAGAAGAAGTCAAAAGTTGAGACCATTTTTTGTTTGATGCATGTAACATAGATTTGTTTCATGAGTGTAGTTCCTCTTCTATAAAAGAATTTTTTTCTTATTTTATTCATAAAAAATAGATCTGATTTTTTTCAAAACTCAAAACAGATTTGTATTTTCATTAAATATAGATCTAATTTTTTTTACACACTAAAACTGATCTGTATTTTAATTAAATATAGATCTAATTTTTTTATAAAAAAAACTAATCTTTATTTTCATTAAATACATATCTGATTTTTTTTAACACACAAAGCTGATCTGTATTTTCATTAAATACATGTCTGATTTTTTTAAGAGAATTTTCTCTGTCAACAAAATAGCAAAATTTTGAAATTTAAGAGAAAAAGTCAAAAGTTGAGATGATTTTTTGTTTGATGCATGTATCATAGATTTGTTTCATGAGTGTAGTTCCTCTTCTAAAAAATGCCACTGGGTAGGCTCAACTTCTCTGCCGCTAATAATGCCATTGAATATGAAGCTTGCATTATGGGGTTGCGAGCAGCCCTAGGTCTTGGAGTAAAAGAGTTGGAAATATATGGTGATTCAACCTTGATAATTTCTCATATTCAAAATAGATGGAAGATCAAGGAAGAGAGGCTAGTGCCTTATTATGAATGCCTTCAGAAGTGGGCCTTGAAATTCAGCAAGATCTAGTACCAATATGTGCCAAGGATGCAAAATCAGATTGCAGATGCTTTAGCAACAATGGCCTCCATGATGGATGGACCTAAGGAAAATGAAGCCAGACCCATAGTGGTGGAACAAAAAGAGGAGCCAGCTTATTACATGACAATAAAAGAAGATAAGGGAAAGAATGGGGAAGGTGAATGGTATTCAGACATCTTACAATACCTCAAAGATGGGACATACCCACCATCTACAGATAAGAATGACCAATTGACCATCAGAAGATTGTCCACTAATTATATTATTTGTGGGGAGAGGCTTTACAGAAGATCATATGATGGAATTCATCTCCTTTGTGTGACCACCAAGGAAGCACAACAAATAATTGAAGAGATTCATGAGTCAAGCTATAGGCCACACATGAATGCACACATGCTATCACGGAAGATAATGAGGCAAGGGTATTACTAGACTACTATGGAAGCTGACTGTGCAGCACATGTCTGAAAGTAACATCAGTGCCAAGTCCATGGAGATCTGAAGCACATGCCACCTATGCCATTACATACCATGGCTTCACCCTGGCCGTTTTCTATGTGGGGGAATAGATATTATTGGGAAGATTCACCCAAAAGCATCCAATGGCCATAAATTCATACTTGTTGCTATATAATATTTCACTAAATGGGTGGACCCAATGGCCAAGAATTCATACTTGTTGCTATAAACTATTTCACTAAATGGGTGGAAGTTGCCTCATACAAGGTTTTGAATTCAAAGAAAGTTGCTCAGTTCATTCAGAGCAATATCATTTGCAAATATGGGATACCACATGAAATTATCTCTGACAATGAGCTACATTTCAAGGGATAAACAGAGAAGTTGTTACAACAGTTCAACATTCAGCACCACAAATCCTAACCTTACCATCCTCAGACTAATGGGGCAATTGATGCTACAAACAAGAATATAGGGTGGATCTTGAAGAAAAGAATGAAGAACTACAAGGACTGGCACCTACAATTACCCTATGCACTTTGGGGGTATAGAACATCAATTCGATCTTCCATAGGAGTCCTTCCCTTTGAAATGGGTGTCTGTTCACTAAGGAAAGTACTAGAAAGTGAAATTCCTGAAGTTGATTGGTTGCAAAGTAGATATAACTAGTTATGCATGATGGATGAGAAAAGACTAAAGGCCTTGTACCACATTCAGGGTTATCAAAGGAGGCTCAGGAAAGCTTTTGACAAAAAGTAAGAACTAGAGATTTGAAATTGGGGGATTTAGTGCTGAAAGAGATCTGAGCCCCAGTTCAAGATGCAAGCAGGAAGTTCAAGCAAAATTGGGCAGACCCATATATTATCAAACAGATAAACTCTAGAGGAGCAGTGAGGTTGATGGGCTTAGATGCAAATCCTTTCACTGAGTTGACCAACATGGATCAATTAAATAAATACCACATCTGAGGTGGTAGTCGCAAAGCACCATGTCTAAAATGGTTGTAAATTATGTTATTTCCCTTCCTAGGTTTGAAGAAAAAAAAAAAGAGTGAGAGAGCTTGCTAGGTTGAAAACCCGAAAGGGCGGCCTAGGAAAAAAATAAGGCAAATAAAAAATGAACTACGTGATGACCTGATCCTTCTGCAAAAGGGGTACGTTGGCAACCATGCATTGGTCTGATCACAATATCCCCAAACCCATCATTTACCCATTAAGCAAAAAATTTTATTTTCTCAAAACTCAACCATTCCATTAAATCATGCCATTGCCAAAAAAAAAAAAAAAAAAACAAACAAACAAACAAACAAACAAACAAACCCTAAAAACCTAAACCTTAAACAGAATTCTTAACCTGCAAGTCCTAAATAATTCCTAAACATAAGAGTTTCACATCAAATTTTAAAATAAACATGTTCAAAGCCAAAAATAAGAAGGTTATTTTGTCTTCAGTCTTTTTTCTTTTGGTTGATTATTGATTTCTTCTATGCTAGGTACCTTGTAATCTTTTTCCCTCCTTTTAAATTCATAGTTGTCATCATCATGCCTTTCCCGATTGTCTCTAAAAAACTATTTTCTCATAGCAACCATGTCAGTCTCCCTGTCAGCAATTTTGTCCACCAACCAATTAGAGTATTCTGTAGTCATCCTGTGAAAGTGAACCTTGACAAAAGACTGATCCACTCGGTTAGCCATCTCTAAGCCCAACAACATGTTCCTTATAAAAGTAGGATTTGTGTCCACAGCAGTGAAAGGTTTTCTTCCTTTTCTACCAGGCATTCCTTTCTCATATTGGAATTGCCTCAAGAGTTTATCTACCTTATAGAAAGTTACCCTCCTTAATCCAAATATGAAGATGTGATCTGATCCTAGAGACCGCAGTAGAGGAGGTGGACACTTCCACCAATAAAAATTCCATCTAATTAAAGCACTGGCCTTCTTGTTCAAAAATTTCACCCAGTCGCTCTCAGTTTGGCACTCAGTTTTGATGATAGTCCTACTAAGAAAACTGCTAGGACCATTATTACCAGCTGTAGGCCTGGCAATCATATCCAATCTTTCCACCAACTATATCTACAAAGTCAAGGGACTCCCAAGAAAGTTTTGAGACTCTCCACCATGAAATACAGAGTCCATTCCTAGAAGATTTTCTACCAAGATTAGAGAAACAGGATTATCACCATCCTTAATTTGACTCATAACACTTATGGCTCGAGCATCTGCAAAACCGTGCCTTCTAAAGCAAAGCAAAAAATTTCCCATGAAGCAAAGAGCCAAGCCAAAATTTTTCTGCATGTTGTCAGTCACTCCATAAGTGTGTTAATCAATCTTGAAAGAATTGCATGATGACTCACCATATGTCCTTCAATCATACTACTAGTGATGGAAGTAGGAAGACCTAGAGCATTAGACAAAAGTTCCCTATACCTGGGATCATAAGAAATTGCTACAGATTTCTTGCTCGAATCATAACCCAAAATAGCTAAAAATTATTCAATTGTGGGACAAAGTTTAGTAGTTTTAGACTGGAACACAAGATCTTTAGGGTCCCAAAACTTCACAACAACACGGAGGAAGTCTCACTTGATTTTGAAGTTTCTAAAATCCTTGATTCCCGCTAGTTTATAAGCTGTAAAATTGGTCTTGGTACTAAAATCAAAGCTATGAACCCATTTGTTGATATCATGAATGGTTGAATGAGAAAAATTTTAATTGCTAGCCATGGATGACTTTTGCTTGCGATTATTGTGTTTTGCTAACCTTGATGTAGAGATTCGTTTGCAGGAAGATGCTAAAATAAGCTACTTTAGTCTTTAACCAGGTTTAAATAAGTTTCAAAGAGTTTGTAGCTGAGTAGGAAAGCGTTTCATGGTCACAAACGAAGAAAATATCTCTCAAAAAATGCAAAACACACATCGAAAAAACGTGAGGAGTCGACCCACCATGGCGTAAGCCAGTCGGTGCATTAGAGTGCCATTCAGCACTCTCCAAGTTCCAAACGGCACTCCCCAAGTGCCGAACGACACTTAACTCCACCAAGGCTCATTTTCCCTGTTTTGCATTTTCAAGCACTCTTTAGATCTGTTTTTGACCTTATTTAAACACTCAAAAGAGATTTTTCTTGTTAAATTGGGGCATTCAGACATACTTTGTACATTTTTGTCAAAAAAAAAAAAATTACCTATATCACTACTTTCCAAAAAGTTTGATCAAATTGAGATTTTTCAGAGTCATGTATTCATCTATTAAACTAGGGGCATTCGGCTATGCCTTGTCCCCTCTTTTTGGAACAAGTAAAAATCACTCATTCTTTTCCCCAAAAAAAAAAAAAAAATGAGAGAGAGAGAGAAAGAAAGAAAAAAAAAAAAAAAGATAATGCTTTCCAAAATAAAGGATCATTATGCACAAGTCTTTAAACTAGGGGCATTTGGTTGTGCCTCATTCAAGTAAGAGCAAAAGCTAATATTAATACAAAATTTTCTAAGAAACGATTCTTCTTATTTTTGCAAAAATTAAAGACATCAATCAAGCATCATTGGGACTCCGGGTCCGCCTACGCAAAGACCTCCTCGACCCACCTCTAGAGGAGCTGCCTTTAGTGTTTCCTTCTTGACTTGCATAGAATCGAGATTATTGTTGCCGGTTCTCAAGCTCAAGATTCCTGATCCTTCCTCCAAGGCTCGTTTGTTGGCATTAACCAATGCCATTCAATTCACCTAAAAAATCAACAAAGACAAGTGTTAGATCAATCATAAGGAAGTTCAAGCAAAGACACTCGGAAAGCATCATCCTATACCCAGCTTGCTTCATTGATCACATATCGAGAAGATTCGGTGTGTGCTACCAGTTGCAAACCTCCGATCATCTACATGCTTTCTTCCACAAGATTCACATCAACCTGAAACACAGATTTACCAAATCATGAGCAATTCAATGAGCCAAGAAGAAATGAGGACAAAGAACTAAAGATTCAAGACTTCACAAGGGACATTAGGAGTGTGTTCTGGCCTGTCTAAAGTCATGGAGCTGTATGATCCATCAGGATTCATCACTTCATATTGCCATGCAGGAAAATGAGGATAGGTCTCCATGAAAGAACTAAAAGAGCTGCTAGCATGACTAGGAGGGGGATTCTCTTCTTCCTCTTCCTCTTCTTCAGAAGATGAAGCCTGAGAATGCAACATGCAAACATTGTCACAAAGAGGAAATATGGGAAAGAAACATACAAGATGAAATGCAACTTGATTTTAGAAAGAAAGAGAGATATCGAGGCAATAGGATTGTCGACCAAACAGCCTTGTAGTTGAGTTTGAATGAAATCAAAATAAATCCCTGGTGTCCCTAAAACAACATGGCCAATCCGAGCACGAGCAATCTCTTCATTAGCTAGAAGATCAGCCAAACGAATGGAAGGACAAGGAGGAACCAGAATGGTCGTAGGAGGATATATGTGTTGAACCTGAGCCAACACCCGATCACCAAGATACCAGTATCTCCCATGGCCACACTCAAATAATACCTAGCGACTGTTCAACTCTAGGGCCTATTCACACTTAGCATACTCCTCACATCCAAGCTAAGGATTCAAAGACATCTGAAAATCACAAAGAACCCAGAATGAAAAGAAGACCAAACCACAACCAAACCACAAAAACCCTTAAACAACAAATTCCACCAAAAAAAAAAAAAAAACTCACATCAGCAACAGTTAAATTTTTAATCACCATACGCCAAACTTCCCAAGAACGCTTGGAAGGCATTGACAAATGGTATTTGGGCAACCAATGGAGAAATCTAGGATATATGCCATCAACATCTTCCCAAACTTGAGGACCAACCCCAAAATATTCATACATCCAAACTTGAAAAAATTCACACACCATTACAACCTAGCCAAAATAACTTTCCAAAATCCCCATATAGCCCAAAAATTCCAAACCTTGCTTGCCAAACAAATGGTGCACCTCCTAAGCCTTAAAGACTACACTTGGAAAGTTAGTCTTGCCACCCCAATCATAATTCTTGGTATGGTCAATATCTCTCAGACTCCATAGATAGCACAAGCTCACAGTACTGTCCAAGTCTGGACACAAGAAAGTCCCAATAAAGAGGAGCATGAATATGCGTGTACCCATTGCCATAGTTTTGCAGCTCTCTCAAAGAGACATTTTTACTCTTCAACTTTGAAGGCACTACACCTAAAAGTCTCTTAATCTCTTTCGGAGTAAGGAAATCATTAACCTTGATTCTTTCACTGCCCAATCTCAAACCAGTAATGACAGAGAAATCGTAAGGTGTCAACATCACTTCACCGATGCTCGGAAAATGGAATGTGATCGTGGTATCCCAAAACCGTTCTGACAAAGCAAGGAGCAACTGGAGATCCTTGTACTCATGAGTTTCTTGATTCAATAAAGTTTCAAAAAAATCTCGAAGCCTGCATCATTAATGATGTTCCTGATATTCGAGGACAATATCTCCCATATGCCTTTCAGCATTTGAAGGCTGCCTCGACTTTTGAGGTTTTGCAAAACAAAGTTTGACCCATAATTAGGATGTCCACAAATTACATGTCCAACAAAAAATTTCTCCTCAAAAATTACATACGCGATAAGAATCTTCCATGCTCAAAAACTACATGCCCCAAAAAAAATTTTCCATGACCAAAAATCTCATGCCCAATTAAAATTTTTCCACAACCAAAAATTACATGTGCCAACAAATTTTTCCATAACAAAAAATTACATGTCCGACAAAAATTTTCCTTGATCAAAAATCTCATACTCAACAAAATTTTCCATGTCCAAAACTTCATGTCCAACACACAAAATACAAACCCATATCTGAAAAATCTTCCATGATCATGAAACAAGACTTACATATTCCAACAAAGTTTCCGCATCCATAAAAAATGAAGTTGTTCAACCAAGCCTACACAACAAATTTCCATAACTTCAGTGCCTCCAAAATTCAAGTCTAAATTCATCCAGCAATACCACATGACATACATTGCTAAAATTCATGACCCATCAACATTGTTCAAGTTACAACATGCCAAAAAACTCAACAATTCAAAATGTTCCCAAAGCCAAGATTACAACATGATCAACCATGCAATGTCCAAAATTTCAATAAAAGCAAACCATAACAAAATGACAATGTCTCAACACCAAACTTGCAATAAAGCACGAAATCAACAAATTTCCCAACAAAAAAAAAACAAAAACAAAAACAAAAAAACAAGCTCACCTTAATGTCCATGTTGGAATGAGGAGCATGGGTCTTGGGGTCTTGAAGGAGCCCCTCTTCGTCATTCCATTCAAGAGATGGATGATATTGTTTCCATGAAAAGTGAGAAAAGAAGGCCCATTAGAAAATGGTGACATTATTAATGCAAAGAAAAAGGAAGTTTGAAAATGGGTTTCACAAAATGGGTGTGTTGCAAAAATGGCCAAGAACACAAGGATCTGAAAAAATATTAAGGGAGATGAGTGAAGGGAGGTTGAGAAGCTTAGGAAAGTTTTCTTTTAGAGAAGAAATGGTGTAGGGAAGGAGAAAATCCAAGTGAAGAAGGAAGTGAATAGTGACAATGAAGGAAGAAGGAAAAAAGAAAGAGAGAAAGGCAAAAAAAGAAGAAGAGAAAAGACAAGGAAATGAGGGCCTAAATTCGGCCCCCCCTTATTTAAGTGACCTGAGTTGCTAAGTCAACTCTTGAATGAGTTGACTTAATCAAACTCCCAAAAGAAAAAAATTCTTTTCTTTTCTTTTCTTTTTTTGAAAAAAAAATCATGAAGAATGAATGAAAATTTTTTAAAGTTTGAAAAAAAAAAAAAAGATGATATCAATTTCAAAAAAAAAAAAAAAATTTGTGTGAAAAATTTTCTTGGAGATGATCAAGGACAAAGATGCCATTTTTCTTAAGGAGAAAAAGTTTTAAACTCTCAATTCCAAGTTTCAAACTCTAAGCTCCAAATTTCAAGTTTCAAACTCCAAATTACAAATTCTAAGTTTCAAGTTCCAAATTCCAAGTTTCAAGTCTCAAAGATAAAAATCTCTTTCAAAGAACTACAAAAATCAATCAAAATCTTCTTGCTAAAAAGGAAAAAGTTCAAATCAAGAAGGAACAAACGAAAATGACACATCTCAAAAACAATGGGAGAACAAAACACTCATCAATTAAAGTCTAATCCCAAATTTTGACTTTTTGCAGGCAACAGTTCAAGATCAAGGTAGAGAAGCCCTTTGTTCGACATTTCAGCAAGATCAAGGTAGAGAAGCCATTTGATCGATGTTTCAGCAAGATCGGGGTAGAGAAGCCCTTTGATTGACGTTTCTGCAAGTTCAAGGTATAGAAGCCCTTTGATCAACGTTTCGACAAGATCGAGGTAGAAAAGCCGTTTGATTGATCTTTCCGCAAGATCAAGGTAGAGAAGCCCTTTGATCGACATTTTAGCAAGATCAAGGCAAAGAAGCCTTTGGGTTGACCTTTCAACAAGATCGAGGTAGAGAAGCCCTTTGATTGACGTTTCAGCAAGATAGAGGTAGAGAAGCCCTTTGATCGACCTTTCAACAAGATCGAGGTAGAGAAGCCCTTTGATCAACGTTTCAGCAAGATCGAATCGACCTTTTAGCAAGATCAAGGTAAAGAAGCCCATTTTCCTTTGTCAACCTGCTGCATTTAGGATGGGGTAGAAAAGCCTTTCAGTCACTCAGATTTCAAGATTCACTTCAAGTTTATCAATTATCAAGTAGGTCAAGAATTCGCAATTTTCATTTTTCAAAATACCAAGGAACTAGTTCTATGTTCCAAAGTTTTAGGTTCTAGGGTTAGGTAATCTTTGAAAAATCAACAACAATTAAATCATGGCTAAAATTGGTGTCTTTGTTTTACATTGATATTCGCTTTGCAAGCTCTGTCAATGAGGGGCATTCTGTAGATACTTGATTTTGCACCCATAATTTAATCAAGGAAGATGGCTAGAATGACCATTCATATACCCAAAATTTATGATTTCATTACATGCATTAATTCATTCATTGCATATCATAAAAATGATCTTGAGATTCTCACGATCATGATGGTGTACTCGATTTCCAAATCGGACTGTTGGATTGAAAGATACCACATGATCAAAGTTTGCACAATCTGCATGCATTTTGTTTTGGTGGAACCAACCACACATGATTAATTTAAATTAATTCTGATTAGCTAGAAAATTAAAATTAATTAAATAATTTTTTGATTGGTTGTTAATTAGTGTAAAAAATAGGCTTGCTTGCATGGGAATAAAAAGGATAATCAGATAACAACAAAGTTGTGGATAATCAAGAATTTTTGGAGTATTTATCTACAAGATAATCATTGCTGAAAATACCTGAATTATCCGGAAAAAAGTTTAATTTTTAGAATGTGGATTAAAAATGCGTCTAAGTGCAAGTCCTGACTCAAAAAACCTCAAAAAAGGAGTCCAAAATGGACTGGAACTCAAACACGAGCTCGGCACCCAAAAGAGCCATTCAGCATTTTTGGAGTGCCAATTGGCACAAACATGGGCCATGGCCCAAGGGCACTTGGATCGAGATAAAACTCATCCTTTTCGAATTTTTTTGAGATAAGGACGTGTCCCAGTTCGTATTATGATCATTTAGTTAATTTTTCGAACATCCTAGCCTTTGAGAGACCTCCTTTATTTTAGGGTTCAGCACACTTTTTTACGCTCTTTGACTCCCCTCTTTTTGACTCTTCTCTTCTTTTATTTTCCCTCTTACGTTAAAGACGTTCAAGAGGCTCTGGCCTTAGGAATTTCTTTCTTGTAAAGCAAAATATTTTAGGTTTCAAAGAGAATTGAATAAATATCTTTGAACCCTAAAATATTCCTTCACTATTAAGAAGAGCATGCTCATACAAGAGGTAGTTTTTCTTTTCTTTCCAGTTCCTTTTTATTAATTCTACTTGATGATGCATGAATAGCTTTAGGATGTTTTATTATTTTTAATTTCTAATGTCGTTGCCATGTGTTGTTTAAATCTCTCTTAAAGCATGTTCTTAATATATTTTTGTTCTTATGATTTCTTTTTTAAGTCTCAAAAATCTGCCAATTAACAAAGATTTACTTTAAAAACTAAAATTGATTTGAATTTTTCAAATATGATTTTTTAAAAAACTCAAAATAGAACCGTATTTTCATTAAATAAAGATCTGTTTTTTTTCAAAACTCAAAACAGATCTATATTTTTATTCAATACTGATCTGATTTTTTTTTTCAAAACTCAAAACAGATCTGTATTTTCATTAAATACAGATCTGATTGTTTTAACACATAGAACTGCTCTGTATTTTCTTTAAATACAAATCTGATTTTTTTTAAAGAGAATTTTCTTTGTCACAAAATAGCAGCTGTTTGAAATTTAAGAGAAGCAGTCAAAAGTTGAGATGGTTTTTTGTTTGATGCATGTAACATAGATTTGTTTCATGAGTGTAGTTCCTCTTCTAAAAAAGAATCTTTTTCTTATTTTATTCATAACAAACAGATCTGATTTTTTTTCTAAACTCAAAACAAATCTGTATTTTCATTAAATACAAATCTGATTTTTTTTACACACCAAAACTGATCTGTATTTTCATTAAATATAGATTTGATTTAAAAAATAAAAAAGACTAATCTGTATTTTCATTAAATACAGATCTGATTTTTTTTCACACACAAAGTTGATCTGTATTTTCATTAAATACAAGTATTTTTTTAAGAGAATTTTCTTTGTCAACAAAATATAAATTTTTTGAAATTTAAGAGAAGAAGTCAAAAGTTGAGATGATTTTTTGTTTGATGCATGTAACATAGATTTGTTTCATGAGCGTAGTTCCTCTTCTAAAAAAATCTTTTTCTTATTTTATTCATAAAAAAAACATATCTGATTTTTTTTCTTTACCAATCTAGATTTTCTTATTTACAAAATTGATCTGATTTTTTTTTCTTTACCAATCTAGAATTTCTTATTTACAAAACAGATCTAATTTTTTACATAGAAACCAAAATCATCTTTAACTTTACACCAAAAACAGATCTTATATTTTTTACAAAAACCTTGTTCTTTCTTTATACAAAAACAGATCTGATTTTCTTTACAAAACTATTTTTTTTATCTACACAAAAATAGATCTAGTTTCTTTTTATGAATCAAATCAAATTTATTTATTTATTTATTTATTTATTTACAAGAACAAGTCTGAATTTTCTTTCTAAAAAGAAGAGGATACATTCATAAGATAAATTCATTTGAGTTAATGTTAGTCAAGTGTTTGTCATATATGCAACATATCATTCACATCATGCATAAAAAAGGGTATATTGGTCATTAGTGTCTAAAAGACTAGACTCTATCTGGGCGGAATGGGTGCATAATACCTTCCCATTCTGTAACCTAGCTCCCGAACTTAGTTCTTTTGGGTAGGTAAATCTATGCTTTGTCTTTCTTTTTATTTTTGGGTAGATTGTAACTAGGACAAAAAGCCATGTATTCTTTTGGTAGATTGTAACTAGAACTCAAAGCCTTGTAAGATTCAATTTATCAAGCTTGTATTTATTTTTATTTAATCAATGACAATGAAGCATTTCAATCACGTAAATTTTTATTTATTTTTTTTCTTATTTTTTTGTATAAAAAAAAATAAATAAATGGAGACTCCACACCACTTACCCAAAAAGAGAGGTGCCTTAAAGCACCCAAATCACTTTTTTTGAGAGCACCTAATTTTCCAGGTCTCTCACAGCCTCCTAAGTTTAAGATTTCTAATATTGAAAAGTTTGATGGATCTAGAAATCCAAAATAACACATTAGAAGATACATAAGCATAACCGAGATGAAAGGCTTGGATGATAAGCAAACATTGTATGCTCTCCCTTTGTCACTAACGGGAGGCTTCTCAAGATGGTACTACAACTTGGACCCAAGCAAGACCAAATTATGGAATGAGTTGGTAGATTTGTTTGTGGATCGATTCATCTTCAACACTATGATTGGTGTAACTCTGAGGGATTTGGAGACTACCAAGCAAGGGGTTGGAGACACTTTTTATGAGTACATGACAAGGTAGAAGGGAAAGGCTTCCAAGGTGGTTAACATGTTGAATGAAAATGACCAAATCAACTTGATTATCAATACAACACTTTGCTTTCGTCATTGCCTATTACTTTTGAAGAATTATGTGACAGTGGAACTAGAATTAAAGATGCCATCAACACTGAAAAGTTGGAGAAAGGGGAAAGCAAGCTTACTATCAAAAAGACATATAGGGGAGGATCATTCAATGCTAAAGCACCCAACCTTGTGAGCATGAGTGCCATCATATCTCAACAACCTATAGCTTACCAAAGTTTCACAAAGAAGGGTCATCGAGAATTTTCCGACCTAGGAATGACTCTTACTCAAGCATATGAGAATTTAACCTCCAAAGGACCTTAAACCTCTAGATCCTACTCCTATGCCTAACCCTGTGTCTCCTACTTGGAACCTCAATGAATATTATCACTTCCACCAGAAATTTGGCCATAAGATGCCAACAGTTATATAGGATTTTGTTTTGACAAAATTTTAATGCATCTTAATGCTTGATTGTTTCTTCCATTTAAGACTGCAAGAACTTGTTTCTGGTCATGTCAATGTTCATCACCCTCCTCTTTCTCCTCATTCCCATTGAGTCCAATGGGCCTTGATCCCTCTCCTAAGTTTATACTAGGGTTCCCTCTCCTAATTTTCTACTAGGGTGATTTTCCTCCAAAAAGGATGGCTTGTAATATTTTTCCACTCATAGTGACATCGGCCACATCATCCTCTTGGATTCTTTTCTTAAATTTGGACATCCCTTTCGGGAAAATTCCCCACACGGCTATGGCACTTTTCAAATTCTTATATTTTCCGTCCCAAATTCCCTGAATTTCGACCATGTCAATCCCTACAACCTCTATCAACTCAGAACAATCCTAATCAATTCCTTTGACCTTAACACAATTCTGATATGAGGGAGGAGCTCGGTGATAATCAGGTAGGGGGGTTCTTTCTAATATTAGGCTTGGTGATGATGCTTGGATTTGGGAGTGTTCCATTATCTATCAAGTCTGGTATCTCATGCTTAAGGCGGAAGTAATTTTCAGTCTTATAACCAGATTTCTTATGGGAGTGACAATAATCATTGAAGTTCCTAGTAGAAGGTACAGAATTAGGCATAGGTGTAAGGTCTAAAGGCTTGAGAAATCCTTTGGAGGTCAAGTTTTCATATGCTTGTGCAAGGGTCATTCCTAGGTCAAAAAATTCTCAGTGAGCTTTCTGTTTTGAAAGCCAAAATGGACCCTATTTGGATTTGGGCTTTCTGTTTTGAAAGCCAAGCATGTGGCCATTTATAGAAAACAACATCATTTGTCAATTTAGGGTACCACAAGAGATCATCTCCGATAATGGATCCCACTTTGAAGGAGAAGTCTTAAAGATCATAGAATTGTACAAGATTGAGCATCACAAGTCTTCACCATATAGACCAAATACTAATGGGTTTGTAGAAGCAACCAACAAGAATATCAAGAATGTCCTTGCCAAGATGGTGGTGACAAACAAGGATTGAACAGAAAAGCTTCCATTTGCTTTATGGGGCTGTAGGACTTCTATTCAAGCATCAACTGGAGCAACCCCCTATTCTTTGGTATATAGGAGTGAGATGGTGCTTCCCATTGAGATGGAGATACAATCTTTGAGATTGGATGAGCAATAGATATGAACAATTAGCCTTGATAGATGAGAAGAGTATGCAAGCCATGTACCATGTACAAGGTTATTAGAAGAGAATTTAACAAGAAAGTCAAGTCAAGAAATCTAAAACTAAGAAACCTAGTTCTAAAGGAGTTTAGAGGAGAAATTTCTGACCCTAGGGGGCAAGATGAAGCCAAGATGGCCCAGACCCTTTGTCATTAAGAGGATCATGTCAGGAGGTACTATGAAAATTACTAATTTGGATAGAGAAGAGATGTTCTAACTAATCAACATGGATAGACTCCTAAAGTATAACCCTTGAAAAGAAAAGAAAAGAAAAAGCCCACGAAGTTTAAAACTCGAAAGGGTGGCCTAGGAAAAAGTTAGGGCAGTGAAAACCTGCTAGGTTGAAAACTCGCAAGGGCGATCTAAAAAAAATTAAGGGTAAAATACCATGGGCATGATGAAAACTCCCACAAGGACATCATGGCAAAAATTACATGGCACTGAAAAAGAAAAGAAAATAAAGACTATATGCAAAGATGGTAAATGATTGATTCTCTCATTGCACAAATTAAAGGAAGATGAATTGTTTTCATAAGAGATTTGGAACATTCTAATCCTTTATTAACTCAAATGAAAAGACATGGAATCATGAAAGTGCAAAAAAGTAAAATTTAGGGCATATCAAGGTAGTCACTTAGTCCTCTTTCTTTTGTTGGATTTCTTGTGATCATTTTCTTCCCTATTGACTGCTCTCATTTTAGTGGATAACTAGCCTTTGTATCCCGAAGTAGGAATGAGGAATTAAGGAAAGTGGATTTCTTTGTTCATTGCCCTTTGAGGCCAAGTTTTAGAAAGCCTACCTAAAAACCTTGCAGTAAGTGCTAATGTATGGTAAAAGCCATCGTCACAAGGCATACCTTGACGATCATCAAATTTCCATGCAATACGACAGGTGGGATAGTAAGAGCAATGGCAAAGCCCAGCCAAGATGACATAATTTTCCTTGAAATCATAGTTAGTCATGGCCTTGATGCGTCACCATTTAACCACCCATTGGATGTCTGTTGGGGTAAGATGCTTCATGAGTTTCGTAAGTGCAGCGAGTTCCATCTTTTTGACTTTGAGCTTGTGATCTCAATAATGCTTCAATTGATACCAATTGAATGAAACAAGTGGAGGATGAATCAACTTAAGCTTCTCATACAACCATATCTGAGGGAGTGAAAAGAGAGCATAAGTGTTAAGTGGAAAAATGAGAGATAAGATGGTATAAGGAGCCTCAATGGGTTGAAAATCAAAAGGCAATCCATGCAAAAAGTAGAGGAATCCCGCTAGGTAGAGAAAACTTAGGGATCATACAATTGGGTTTAGGGATCCCCACAAAGAAATTTTCTTCCTCCCTATGAACAGCACCCAAACCATCAAGGGGTTCAACTAAGATGATGGGTACTAGGCTCCCACTTCCCAAGTTCTTGTCTACATGAAGAATTCTAGGATCCACTCGAGATGTTTCATGCACCAGGAAAAACCTTGCAACAATGCAAAGATAGAAAGCGTTGAGATGATGAGAATGCTCCATTCTAGTTAAGGGAACATATTTGAAAACCATAGAGACATTCAACTTCTTCGACTTGGACCACCTTTTAGCCATGGATACATGAATTCCCAAAAGTTGGTGAGTTAGTTTAGAAAGATCCTCCTTAAGAGGGAGAATGATGGCACCAAATTCACACTCACCCATGATTACACCAAATTCTTCAATAGTGGGGCATAACTCTATGCCATTGAATTGAAAGACATGGCTGGTAGGAATCCAGAACTCAGGCAGTATGCAAAAAAGGCTCATCAACCTTGATTTGGTGGATGTGAGAGATGCAAGAGAGGCCAAGAGGGATGAAGGCATCCTTGAAGTTGAGATTGAGCTTGTTAACCCATAAAGAGACCTCATGTGCAGAGAACTCTGACATTAGGAACCTTAAAGATTGTCTCCTATGCTTGAAATACATTTTATGAGGGTTTAGAGATATTTTATGGCTGTTTTATAGTGAAAAATGTCGGCTAGGGCTTTTTGCCTACAATTATAAGTGCACATAGTCAAAGTATGGGTATGCACAGTCCAAGTATGGGTGTATACACGTGGAAGTATGCGTGCACATATGTGTGTATGCATGCGCATGGTTTCTAGGGATTTTGGATTCCTTTTCCTTTTTGGAGTGTGGTTCCTACAACAAGGACCCCTATTAAGTCTCCTATAGCCTATAGGATTTCCCAAAGGCATATTTAGACTCAGAATTTCATCCAAGAGTGTAGAAGGAAGAAAGAAAAAGGAAAAGAAGAGAGAAGAGGAGGAAAACTGTAAAGCATGCATACATTCCAAAACTCCCATAAGTTGTAAATAAGTACATGTTCTAAAATAAAGCACAAAATATAAAGATGTTCTTAAATACAACCTCAAGTCTCAAATAAAATAAAAGTATGGGAAATAAATGCTAAAAGAAAAAGAAAAAGAAAATAAAATTGGAAATGTTTCTATCTGTTTGTCTATTTGCAAGATCATTGCCGATAATGCCTCTTCCTTGGCTAGATCCTCGAAGTCACCTCAAGATCATCATCATCATCACCATCTGGGCCTTAGGCATACCCACCAGGACCATAGAGTTGCCTAGAATACTTTGTCACCTCTAGCTTGAGGTTTCTAGCCAGCCAGATTAGGCCCTCATGCTCAGCTATAGTAGGCTAATATTCTGGATAAAGAGGCCATGTTAGGATGAGCTAAGAAAATGAGGAAGGAAAAATGCAAAGGATAAGGATAAAGAAACTCACAGCTCGTGTCCCCTTAGGGAATGGATAACCCATGGCATTAGGGTTATGCTCCATAGGACGCTTCGAAGGAAGCTTGTTCGGGCCATAAGCATAGACCGACCAAGGTAGATGAGGAGGGTCAATAGAACGTCCATTAGCTGGACTGGCACCACCCTGTACATATTGATGTTAACACATATAGGACATGACATATTGGACAAGAGAAAATAAAGAGATGATGAACAAAGTTACATACTGTAGCACCGAAAGGAGTCATGAGGCGACCCTCGCTAAACTCATCATAGTCTTGGTCCTCCAAAAGGCGATCAATGTAGTTGAAGCAGTCTCTTCAGGTCTGAAACAGTTTGCAAGAAACGTAGTACAGATACAGGTTGCAAGTTAAGAACAATTTGCAAGAAAATAACATAGTTACTATTTTGTTAGTTAAGAATAGTTTGCAAGAAATAGAGCAGAGATACAGTTTGCAAGTCCAAAATAGCAGTTCAGATATAAGGAACAAATACAGTTTGCAAAAGTATGAAGTACAGTTTATAAGACTACAAAGAGAAGTAAAGAGAGAGAATCTAACCTCAAGGAGCTTCCAAAGCCCAGCTAGTTAGCGCAAAGTCCTCCGACTCAGTGTGTCCATGACCGAATAAAAGTAGGCAAGGAAAGCATGCCCCCAATTTGCCCCTCAAGCATCCTTAAAGCTGCAGAAGAAAGCCAACCACCTCACAGACACTGTCTAACCCCTATTGGTGAAGAGATATGACCCTACCATATAGAGAAAGAATGCCCTAGCCATCTGAGCTTGGTCCCTGGGAATCACTTAAAGTTCGCCTCCAAATCGGTGTAACGGACATACTAGGGTAAGCACGCCCTAATAGGTCTAGGCCAAGCTCCACACCTGACTCGCCTTCTAAGTTGATGATGGGCCCATGGGATCTTAAACCAGTCATCTAGTGGAAGTCGTGGGGAGTCACAATCATCTCCCACTTAGTAATGTGCAAAGTGTGTGTAATGTCCCACCACCTCTTAGCTAGTGCCTGGAGAAGCACACTGCTGGCCGAGCTCTCTCGAAGAAGGCGCATGAGTGGCCCAAAATCAGCCACCTCTACCAAGGGGTCTTGGCTATCAAAGACCAATGCCAATCGAATAGGGATTTGGACTTACCCCTACTCGAATATGCTCACAAACCTTGAAAAGATAAAGGTAAGAGCATAACGATCATATTGGAAAAAAAAATAAGTGAAAGAAAAGCAATACAGCGTGTTCTGGGCATAAAATTATGTTTGTAGGCCCAAGCATGCGTACGCATACTGTATGTGTATGTGTACTACAAGTGTACACACATACACAGTGTACATGCACACATACCCTGAGCATGCACATGCACACACTAAGTATGCACACACATGGATGAAATCAGAACATGTTCTGTTTTTGACCTCCTTTTGATTAAAACTCATCATAAAGATGTTCCTACCCTTCTAAAGGCATTAGGTTTTCATCTAAACCCTTCCCACAGAAAAACCTAAGCATTTACAAGTATAAAAACTTATTAAAATTGAAGATCAGAGTGAAACTGGAAAATGAGAAAAGTTTGGAAAACTTACCAATTCGAGCCATGCATTTTCTGAGAGATGTTCCTCTGGCCTATAGAGCAATGAGGGAGACTCGTTCAGCCTTGTGGCACCAATCGAACAAGTGAGATTGAAGATATTGCCAGAAATGGTCTAGGAAGCTTTTTAAGTTTTTGGAGCCATTGATGTCTTGGAGAGAACTTGGAGAAAGAGAGATTTCAAATTTAAGGAGGGAATGAGGAAATTAGAGAGAGGCAGAGGTATTGTAGAGAAAGAGAAGGACTTGGCAATTAGAGAAGAAATGAAGAAATGAAAAAGATGAAAAGAATAAGAAGAAAAAGAAACGGTTAGTAACCATCAGAAAAATGAAGAGGCAGAAAAGGCACCCAATGGCTAAACTATGTGTAGTTTAGGCCACATTGCTAAACTACATGTAGTTTAATCACAATTTTTTTTTCGAAGGACAGAAAATCACAAAGACACCCTTGTGAACCTTCAAAAGGCAAGAAAACTAGAAAATCTCAAATCATCCTCAATGGTTCAAGGAAAATCAGAAATTACTAGATTGCCCCAAATATCAAGAAGTTAAAAAAATACCGCTTGGTGGGTTTGGAAAATTCAAAATTACAGAAAGGGCCCAACAAGTCCAAGAATGCTGGAAAAACTCCTCAGTGGGTCGAAAATCACCAAGAAAGTCATCAATGAGTCAAGCAATCCAAAAATTACAAGAAATCCCAAGAATGTTTGGAAAACCCCTTGAGCAAGTTTTTCACCAAGATCATGAGAACACTACCATCACCATAAGGAAGCACCATAAGAAAGCATCAAACTTTTTGTACATATCTTTCGGGAATTGAACATGCAGGCACAGGTTCTCAGAATGTTTGATATCAAAATTAATGACTACAGAACTTTAGTACATATCCTCCTTAGAACTAAACATGTACACCTAGACAGAGGCATGAGCCACCATGAACAAAAGAGGTTGAGACAGAGGCGTGAGCCACCCAGAACAGAAGATATTGAGACAAAGGCGAAATCCACCCATAGGTGAAAGCCACCTGAGTAAGTTTGAAACAAGAGCCACAAATGGACACCATAGATATGTATCCTTTAAGCTCGTAACAACACTTTGTTTGTTTAGTTGATGGTTGAGGTTGTTGGCCAAGTTTATTTTTCTTTTTTGGTGACTCTAGGATATTGAGTTACTCACATTTTGCTTGAAAATTGGCAAACCAAGTTTTGGGATAGTGAACCTATCGTTGCTCGTTTCCCACGTAACACCCGTGGGACTTTAGGCATATGAATCCCCCACAACTCTTTGGAGTTGAACCTCGCCCCATGTATGTGTATTGTTTGTTGTATGCGTGGGTTGAGCTCGAGTCGTATGTCGAAACAAAATGTTTTTTCTCTTTTTCTATTGATTCCTTTAACGAAGCGTACTAATCAAAAGAAGGGTAATTGTAGAAACCTCATTTGGTACCCCCTTATGACCTAAGCCTCCATTCCCCAATGATGACATCACTCGGAGGCCCAAGGTTGATTTAGGGCCCAATCTTGTGAAATTTGACTTGAGAGATTATTTTTGGAAAAGAAAAAGTGCAGGAAAAACCCTAAGCATGCTTACGCATACACACGTATGCGCAAGCACGCTTGAAGTATGTGTACACATACTTAGGGCATGCGCACGCATGCCCTAAGTATGCGCACGCATCTAGAATTCTAGAATACCTGTAAGGAAATTTTTTGGACATAAATTCATGTAAAGTGAATCCCACATTGTTTGGGAGCCGCCCTACACCCTTCTATGATCATTGTAAAAAGCCCAAAAAAGAACATTTACAAAGGAGGATGAAATATACAGAATTCACTAGAATATAGTGAATCAAAGAGGGAGTTTTTATACTAAAACATTCTCAAGTCAAGTTTTACTTGGTTGGGACCTATCTTGGCCTTGGCCTTCAAGTTCTAAAGTTTACTAACCTTCTTGGTTTTGTTCTTGATTAGATTAACTGAGGGGAATGGTCAAATCAAAGCTCTAGAGAGTTCTTGTGTTGAGATAAAGGTTCAACTTTGTCTCTTCACTTCTTCTTTGTTTGTTTGTTTACTTCCATGTTTTAATGCTTTGATATTCTTGTTTTAGTCTAGTTTTATTTCGCGTTCATATTAGACGCATGATAGGGTGCTAGATTTTTTGCTTTGATTTAGTTGTTCTGTATTTCTGGGTTTAAGTTTATGGGCATGTATGCATGCGCATGCTTAATGCATGCGTACGCATACAACTCTGATGCACACACACTCCCTATGTATGCATACACATACTCATGCCCAGAAACCTAGATTCAAGTTTCTTTGATTTTTGCTTACTTTTTCTCACATGTTTAGCTTCTATTTAGTCTGGTTTTATATGTTTAAGTCCTACAGTCAGTAGAATGACATGCCTTGTAATATTTAATTGATAGATGAATGATTAGGATTCTTGCTTTTCTTGAATGCAATAAACATACATATGAAAATGAACATACATTGATGCATAGGTGCTGAGATGTTATGGTGCAGTGAGGTAAGTGAAGATAAGTCATACATATAAAGATGAACATGCATCTTTGAACATGATGATTGGCCTCTTTGATTGATGAATACCATGATGCTATGTTTGAATGCTCAAGTATGCCTGATTTTATCCCTTATTGATGTTGCTTTGTGATATACTTACTACCCTTGGATAATTATGAATGTCAATGTTTGTTTGCTTTAGATGCATGTTAGTGTGTATGAGTTTAGAATAACACATTAGAAGAACCTTTGATAGAATTAGGATTTGAAACACAATAAGTGGAGGCTAACTTACGGGTTGGGTGGGTTTGGGAGCTTAACATGTTCCTATCCCCATACTTAAACTCCGGACACATGCTCTGGTAAATATCAATCATTCCACAAAGGGCGCTATATATATGGTTCTTAGACCTAATTTAGATGGCGACTCTATTTACACTCTCCACCCGGTCCACCCTAGGCTAAGGTGTACTTCCCACGAGGAGAACACCAAAAACGGGTCGTAGGCTCTTGCACCCAAACTAAACACATTCCCATCCTGTAACTTAGCCCCCAAATCTAGGTCTTAGGTTCATAAAATAGCCTTTATTATTAATAGATTGTAACTAGGAGACAAAACTTTGTAATCTTTTTATGTAACTTGTAAATTAGGACATGCGCTCACATGCGCCACCTAGATTTCTCACCACATGCCATTGCCATCAGACGCCATACACATGTAGAAGAACTCCATCATCTGATGACATCATTGAGAGCCACGTTAGCCCTAGACACTTTAGTCGCCATGCAAGCATCGCCACATCAACATCGCATCATCTTTATCCTTGCTGACTTGAACCAACCCAACTAGTATATCCCGAATTTGAGCCGTGACTGCCCCGTTGACTTTGACTGCTACCCTTTAACTTTGACCTTTTGAATTGACCATTGACAAAAAGTCAAAATTTCTAAAAGGACCTACCGTGCTCATTTTTTCGTGTAAATTCCAATTTTGGACTTTGTTTCTTCATTTAAATCTTCGAAATCAATCAATTGGCACATTCTTCATCAATCAATTGGCACATTCTTCATCGTGATTTCTTCAAAGGTGAATTCAAGGCATCTTCAAAGGATCTTCTCATACTTATCTAACCTCAAACCTTCATCAAGTTTCTGCCTTGAGTTTGTGAGTGTTAAATATATATTAGACATATTAGCCAATGTAATAAGTCCAACTATATTCTAGTGATCTAAAGCTTAGTTGTCTATATTACTCATGTTATGGTTCATTGTAATACAGGTTATTGTACTACATTCTTATACAATAAAGATGTAGTCCTTAAAGGTTTCTTTCGTGGACGTAGGCCGACAAGGCTGAATCACATAACCCTTGTATTCTCAGTGTTCTTATTCTATGATTTCCCTTCCACGTCCATTCTAACATGTACAACATGGTATACACATCGCGTTGTTAATGTATTTAACATTTCAATTCCTTTAATTATATATATATAAAATGAAAGCAAGACTTTTTTTGGGGGGAGGGGGGCCAACCAGACACAAAAACAACATAAAGGTAACGGTTGAAGCACCATTAACGAAGTACGTATTTTGAAAGCCCAACATTTTAATCCACTTTGCTTTGCAAGATCATCAACATAACAGCAACAATAACAACATTAATTATATGTTTCTATGTAAAAATCAATAGAAAGTTAGCAACACTTCCATACGCTCCTTTTGAATTGTGGCTCACATCAACCAAAAGATCTGGAGGAACAAATCATGTGGTATAAACTATTGGTCCTTCAATACGTTGCTGGACGATGTTAGGGGCATACCCATAAATGAAATGTGTTCAGACCAAACCAACAACAACAACAACAAAATCAATTATTTTGAACAGATACTATCATCTACTTCTCCACTGAATGACTAATTATGGTGCATGCATCTGACAAGAAATTTGCAAATAGTACACAAGCACGAAACAAGCTTACTGAAAAGCTAGTTTGTTCCCCAACCCTGTCTCACTCTAAAACAGACATTTGATACAAAACTTACAGCCAACACAGATGTAAGATATTACCAATCCTTCAGGAGCTCACCAGCAACGTCCTTGTAGCTGACTTTCTTTTTCTTTGTAGGCTCTGCATTGGGATCCAAGAGCGGTTTCTCATCTTCAAGAATTGTATCTGTAGTCTCAATTTTCTTCACTCCAAGGCTCGGAATCATGTCCAACAACATGGCTTGAACAGGATCAATCATAACTTCGAATTTTTCAGGCCTCTCAGTGTCTTGGCTTCTATGCGTTTCAATCAGCTCAATATTAGGAACTATATTGTACTCTTCATATCTAACATCTTTTTCAACTTCTTCCTCAGCTGCCTTGCCTCTATATGATGATTCAGAATCTTGTACCATTTTAGTCTCTTGGATTTCTGAACTTTCCTTACATGACATTTTGTGATTTCCTTCTCTACTTTTGATTTCTTCCCTGCAAGTCTTCTCGTTGTGAGACCCGCTTTCATCTGATTCATTATCACAAATTTTTGCAGGCTTCTTTCCAGTACATGCTCGTGTTCTTCGAGCTTGTGCCACAGTTGTTTTTCCTTTTCTATTGCTTGTACCACCAGCAGGTCTTCCTCTTTTCCTTTTCCCAACCTCCTCATGTGAGACCAAAATTTTAGGAATTTCTGGAGCAGTTTTCTCCCTTCTCTGTTCCCTTACATCAAGAGAAGAGGATATATTCTGATTGTCTAAATTGTCCAATCCAGAAATGGCTCCTAGATCCACATCGTGTTTGCTGGAAAGGTAGCGAGAGCAAAACTATCAATTACAACATCTAGCCAACAGAAAAAGTATTATAGAAAGCGTTCATATTATATATATAAAAAAAAACCCTCTTAATATTCTAACAAAACTTCAATCTTCTTCCCAGTTAGTTTCAAACAGAAACTTTGAAGAAATTTCTGCTTAAACCAGGACAATAATCAATTCTGCAATGAACTTAGGAGAACTAACATATATGAGCATGGGACCACAATCCATTTGGACCAGCGTTTTCAAAGTTGGGTTATGCTATTGATCAAACTACCATTGTCAACAAGCCACCTGGTACCACCAAAAAGTGATGCCCAAATTCAAACGATTTGACTTCAATGTAACACACTAAATTTGACAATCATTGAAGGATTCTAATTTTATAATTCTTTCATTATCATCATGGGTTTTCTATCTCCTAGTCAACTGCAGGTGGGCTAAAGAGGAACTTATTGTGAGAATCTACAATCTCGGAGCATATTAAGCACTGAACAAATACTTGACAGTTTAAAAAAAGGAGCATTTTTTTTTTTTTTTTTTTTTTTATCTTCTATTAATTCTCAATTGATTTAATTTTACCCATAATATAAAAAAAAAAAAAAATGAAGAAAAAAGGAAAAGACATCATTAGCTCTCTCTTTTTTCCTTTTTAATTTTTATTATTTCCCTCACAATAGAAAGATATCAGAATTAAGCCATCCGTGTACCTCATTGCAAGTACGGTTGTTAAAATCTGGAACCCTACATAGGATTTGTGAGAGGGTCTCATGGATAGGATCGAATATCGTATTTTTATACTTTCCATAAATATTAAATAATAATAATTAAGGTGAAAAATTGAAAGTAGCGATGATGTTATATATCAAAGATGATTAAAATCATTATAGAAAATGAGAGAAATTTGACACAAAACAACTTTTGTACTCTTTATCTCTACTAACTATAGAAATATCATATATTTCTCAGCACAAATTAATCAAAAGCCAAATAACTACCAAGTGCCAAATTGCCTGTAGTATCTGAACCCAAAAGAAAAAGATTTATTAGATTGGGTTCAAAAATTTTATTAGCGATTTGCTTGGGGTCAATGAATAAGTTAATATTTGAAAACCCTGATATAAGGTTATTTAACTCATAAGATCGCTCATAATTGGGCTTTAGATTTTGAATTATTATTGAGAATAGTTATTGATTTTTTTTTTTTTTGGCTATTGACATTTTTTTTTTGTAAAAAGTTTTATAGGTAAGAAAAACTGTATTAAGAGAAGAGTAATTCATTAAAAGCATGAAGTAGCCAGAAAAAATATGTACAGAAAACAGGAATACATATATAGGAATATGTATTGAAAAGCATGAGTGAAAACCTTAGTATATTGGATAACCGCACGTAATGTTGAGGAAACACATATTCTCAAGATGGAATCCATAATCTCTACCTATAAAGACATGAAATATCCCATTGAGATAAGTTTAATAGGAACTACTTATTCAAGGTGCTGGGCCCAACCACTTTAGTAAAGTGTTACTAAAGTTTATTTAATGAAATTAGATTTCATAAAATATATGAATAACTAAAATATTAAACCGGGGACTTAAGGGATAAAATAGTGATTTACAAAATGACGGTTTATTATGACTTTGTTCACTACAGATGTTTCATGAAGGGGGTCAAATGATATTATATTAGAGTCTTGGGATAAAATTAATTAATAAGGCCTAGAGTGTAATTATATTTGCATAGTGGTACATGATATATAATTAATGGTAACTATGGGCTTGTTAAGAGTTTATGGAAGTCCAATGGTGCAGACATGAGATACAGGCCTTCAATTATACGCACAAATGGGCGGAAAAGCAAAAGAAGATGGCCCAACCAGTGGCCTTATGGATGCATCCTAATAACAATTGGGCTTGAAGATTAAGCAAGCCCAATCATTAAATAATTAGAGTTTCTTTATGCATTTTGTTGTTTGCTATTTAAGCACTTTTTCTTGTTATTGTAAGTAACTTTTAAGAATTATAATAAATGTGTGTTTCTTTTACACTAGTGCCGACTCCAGATTTGCTGGGTACTGATTCCAAGCAACCCCTAGGTGCTAACTCCTAGGTTTTTTCTTTTGTTTGCCGTTGTTTAATTTTATCAATGATATAGTGTGGTTGTCCTGCGTCAATTTTGGTATCAGAGCAGACTTGTATTCCATGCAACACAACCGTAGACAACCACTTGAAGAAACAAAACCATCAAAGAACAAATCAACCAAATATGACGTTACCCTTCAAGTTCTTATCCTATGAGATCTTAAATAATCCCAAACCATTCCCAGTCTCTATATACCCCCTTTATCCTCATATATTTTTCATCCCCAAGCCAACAGAGAAGCCAGCTACTCCTTCCAAGCATGTGACCATCATCTATGCCTACCCAGGCACCTATGATCCCAAGCTAAAAAGCTTGACTTGAGCTCGAGTTTGAGCTCAAGGCTTGACTAATTAATCAAGCCAGGCCAAGCTGAGATCAAGCTTTTTGACATTCTCACGAGCTCGAGTTCAAATATTGTTTTTAGAATTGTCTCAAGCTTGAGCCAAGCTTGAGTATTTGATTTTTATTGACGAGCCAAGCCTAAACATGCACTACTCAACAAAGCTTGGCTCGTTTACAGCCCTATTTCTCATTAAAAAAAAAAATCATAAGAAAATAAAACAAAAGAAAGAAAGTGAGAAGGTATTATATGTGACAGCCCATTTTAGGTATTGGACTCTTAAGTTGCACGTGCACAATCCCAGTTTGTCCAAATAGACCCACTCACTTAAGGAGCCAAGCCGTGTCATCCCAGTGCAGTAAGTTGGCCCACATTGGGGTACGGTTTCTTACTCTCCTTTGGAGGACTCAATTTTGTTTCATTAAGATATCATCTTTATATTTTTATGTGCATATATTCCACCATAACTCCTTTGGCCTACCCATTTTGTGCATTAGTTGTTTTTATTATTAGTTCCTTCTTTCAGTGCCTATCATAAAAAAACAAAAAACAAAACTTTGCACCAATTTCTTTGAAGTACTGATCCTTATTTTTAATTGTGGAGATTATTGGAAGTTGAATTTCATTTGGACCATCTCTCAATATTGTGAACACTATCACTACTTGATTGCAATTTATCCCTTTGATTCATTAACTTAGTCTCTACATGCACACTTGCTTGACCTTAATTTTATATTGAGAATTAATTGCTTGAAAACTTTTCCGAATCTCAATTGCATTCATAAATGTGCTAGTGCATGCATCTACATAGTGGTTGCATCATGTCAAACCTTGAACATCAATCCACTTCTGAACCTAAGTCTTCCTTAGAGCAAACCATTGAGGGCCTAGTGAAAACCATCTAAGCCTTACTAGAGAAGGTAGACCTTGGCTTATGATTTGGATGTTAGCCTTCATGGGCAATCCAATTCTTGTTCATATGTGTTTGAAGGTAAGAAAATTGTGCTCAATCCTTTGAAACCCAAGCCAATTGACATGAGCAAGAAGAAAGAAGTGCCAAGGGTGAAAGGTTTGAACGTCATAAGCTCAAAGGCATTTGAAAGAGTGGCAATTCAAGAATCAGTTGTGTTTGGCTTAGTTGCCAGGGAACTCAATGGGGAGGCCCGTGAGGAGCCTCCTGAAGAAGTGAAGTCAATGCTCCAAGATTTTAAAGATGTTTTCCTTAAGAAACTCCCTGATCATTTACCATCCATGCATGACATATAGCACACCATAGATTTTGTGCCTGGAGTAAGCCTACCAAACTTGACTCACTATAGGATGAACCCCACAAAACATGCCGAGTTGCAAAGGAAAGTAGAAGAACTACTTCGAAAGGGGTTTGTTCATGAAAGTATGAATCCATGTGCAGTCCCTACACTCTTATCTCCAAAGAAAGATGGAACTTAGAGGATATGTGTTGATAGTTGTGCCATCAACAAGATCACTGTGAAATATTGTTTCCCTATCCCTCGATTGGATGACATGTTGTATATGAAAGCTGGAGCAAAAATCTTCTTGAAGATCAACTCAAATAGTGGATATCATCAAATTAGGGTTCGTCCTGGTGATGAGTGGAAAATTGCCTTCAAGACGAAAGATGGTTTATATGAGTATGAGAGTGATGACACAAACGCCCAAGCCTTTTATGGGAAAATTCTTGGTTGTGTACTTTGATGGCATCGTCATTTATAGCAAATCTAGGGAGCAACACTTAGACCACCTCACTCAAGTTTGTACTACCCTTAAGAAGGAGAGTTTATATGGCAACCTCAAGAAGTGCTCTTTCTTTACCGATCAAGTCATTTTCCTAGGTTTCATCATATCCTCAAAGGGAGTTTCTGCTGACCCCCAAAAGATTCAAGCAATTGTGGATTGGCCTAAGCCCAAAAATATCCATGACATTCAAAGCTTTCATGGGCTCGCATCCTTTTATTGTCAGTTGGTATAGTACCATTATGTCCCCCATCACTAACTGCATGAAATAAGGGGAGTTTAATTGGACGAAAGTTGCTACTAAGGCTTTCGATGGAGTGAAACATAAGATGACTAAGGCACCTGTCATGTGTCTCCCTGATTTTACCAAGCCTTTTGAAGTAGAATGTGATGCCTCAAGTTTTGGCATAGGTGGAGTACTTAGTCATGAGCGCCACCCAATTGCTTATTTTAGTGAAAAATTGAATGATGCTAAGCAAAAATACTCCACATAATACCTGTTGTCTCCGGAATTTGTTATATACTCTAATCATGAAGCCTTGTGCTATATCCATTCCCAGAAGAAACTAAATTTTATGCATGGTAGATGGGTTGAATTTCTACAACGCTACTCCTTTGTGGTGAAACATAGGGCGGGAGTTGAGAATAAAGCTGCTGATGCACTAAGTCGAAGGGTATCTTTGCTATCAGTCATGAGTGTTAAGGTTATTGGATTTGAATGGCCCTAACTATGAGTCATGCCCAGATTTTGGAGGACTCTACACTAACCTAAGTAATGCCTCACGACCAATTAGTAGGGACTCCAGAAATTTTGTCCAGGGTGTTCCTATTCCACTTTGAAAAAATTTCGGATCATTTTGGTCTATTTCGGGTGTTTCGGTAAATAGCGGCCGAAATTCAAGATTTGGCCTTAAAAAAAAAAAAAAAAAAATTCTTAAAACCAAAACAAATTTGCATTATGTACACCGAAAAACCTCAAAAGGAAAAAAAAATGAAAAGAAAAGAAATGAACAAAGATATCTGTACAATAAACTATAAGTTCATTTGAAATATTAATAAAATTATTAATTATTATTGTTTAGTTGTTTCATAAATTTGTTTGTCTTTTATAAACTATAATTTGTTGTATTGTTATTTCATTAATTATTAAATTATTATTTATTGTTTAGCCTAACATAATTTAATTTGTTTGTCTTTTATAATGTATTAGTTAATTAAATTATTAATTATTGGTGTCTAGTTGCTTCATTAATTTTTTCTCATGTCTCTCTCATTAATTTTTTAGCCTAACATGTCTTTCTCTCATTGTTAGAAAATCTACAACCTATCTTCAAAATTTTTTCTTTTTTTCATCTCATTAGACCCTAGGCAAGTTGTATACAGCTTGCTTGCACTTTAGTATGAGACTTGCACGCAAAATAAAAACATCAACTCAAACTAAAAATAAAAAAATCCGGATCTCTCTCTTCTTGTCTTTTTTTTTTTATATACCAAATAAACATGCATTAAACAAAGAAAGGGGCCTACAAGAAAGTTCAAACAACCCAATACAGTCCAAAATATCTAACAAGTCAGAGGGGGTTGGGGATAATCCTACAATGATGAACAGGGAAACAAGTAGTAAAATAAAGGCTAAGTCTAAAACACGGGCTAAAACTAGATTAGGAACCCAAAAGCAGAGAGTGAGCAGTCCTCGTTGATGCAGATAGTTCACAGATCTCTTCTTGTCTTTAGTTTCCACTTTTCACTTCTCACTTTTCAAGCTCTCTCTAGTCTCTGGTCTCAAGACTCTTCTCCAACTGCCCCCGTCATCACCATGTCTCTACCTCACTCTCTTTCCACCATGTCTCTACCTCTATTGGCTTACTAACGGAGTACCAACGCCTTATGGCAACTCAATGAAGCTGGGTTTTTTTTTGGACTTTTGTGTTACATTTTTTTTTTTTTTTTTTTTTTCAGATTCTCTGTTACAATTTTTTTTTTTTTTAGATTTTAGTTCAAAACTTGTTTGGCATAAAAATTTTGAGGGTGTCCTTGATAGGACTTGAGGGTGTTCCTATTTTTTTTTACGGGTAAACAAATAAAAAAATTTAAATTATTATATATAAATTTTATTTTTTTTTCAAGTCAGGGTGTGCCACTGCGACCAATCCTGGATGATTATACTCTTCAAGATGGTTACTTGTTCAAGGCCAACAAGTTATGTATCCCTCGGTCTTCAATGAAAGCTTTCCAAGTTTAGGAGACACACGCCGGAGGTTTTGCAGGTCATTTTGGTCAAGACAAAACAATTAAGGAAGTGGAATGCCAATTCTATTGGCCTAGCCTTAAGAGGGGCATTGACAAGATAGTTGGTCAGTGTCATACATGTCAACTGGCCAAACATCGTAAGCAAAACACTAGCTTGTATACACCTCTACCTGTGCCAGATCGCCCATGGCAGGATGTGAGCATGAACTTCGTGTTAGGATTGCCCTGCACCTTTAGGAAGCACGATCCCATTCTAATAGTAGTTGATCGCTTCTCTAAGATGGCTCATTTTCTACCATGTTCGACCTCTGATGCTTCTAAGATTGCAAAGCTCTACCTTGATGAGATTGTCAAACTTTATGGTCTTCCCAAAACCATAGTGTTTGATAGGAATGTTCGCTTCATAAGTTATTTTTGGAAAACTTTATGGCATTTAGTAGGCACCAAATTGAAATTTTCCATTGCATTTCACCCTCGAACTGATGGTCAAACTGAGGTTGTTAACCATTTTTTTTTTTTTTTTGATAAGTAAGAATGTTATATATACGAATGACTACTCTATGCATGAAAAAACATAGAGCAAACCCAAAAAATACAAGAAGCAAACAAAGAAAAAGCAAAAAAGAAAACCAATCCACAGATTAATTACAAAGAGAAAGAGAGCTAATGAAAGAAAGGAGAGAATCACTAGGCGTGAGTCCCCAAATCCGAGACCAATCAAAAAGAGTCCCACTAAAAGAAGCAAGCATCTGATCACCGAAACTATCCAAATCCTCAAAAGTCCGTCGATTTCGTTCCTTCCAAATACACCAAAAGATGCACAATGGAACTAAATTCCATATCTGAGACGAGTGTTTCCCCAACCAATTCCACCAGACAAAAAGCAAATCTGGGATCGAACTAGGTATAACCCAAGACAGGCCAAAAGTTATAAAGACAAAGTTGCATAACTGATAAGCCATCTCACAATGAAGAAGTAAATGATCTACCAACTCTCCACAATGCCGAGACATAATGCACCAGTCCACAAAACCAGTCTCCTCAATCTTAGATAATCACCCGTTAGGATCTTATTCCAAGCTACACACCAAACAAAAAAGGAAACTCGCCTAGGGGCCTTTACTTTCCAAATAGCTTTCCAAGGAAAAACAATTGAAGGAGAATTCCTTAATTTGTTATAATATGACCGAATATCAAAATCCCCATTAAACTTCAACTTCCATCTCATCCAGTCTCCCACATCCATTGGAGGAGTATAAGCTCCCAACATACGAAGAAAATGCAGCCCTTCCTCCATCTCCCAATCATTAAATTCTCGAATAAAACGAACATCCCAAATTCTTCTATCCTCCTCCCCCTACCTTGACAAGGAAGCTTCAACAGATACCTCCTTATCAAAGGCAATACCATACAACCTTGGGAAGGCCAAGTGAAAAGGTTGACCCCCACACCACCCATCCTGCCAAAACCTCACTCTATTCCCCAACCCAACAACAAATTTACAATTTTTAGTAAAATCCTCCCATCCCATGCAAATACCTTTCCACAAACCACACCCATGAACTCCCCTACCCAGTTTTGAGGTCCAACCCCCCCACTCTTCCCCGTATTTTGAAGCTACCACCCTCCTCCATAGCCGATCCTCTTCCTTCCCAAACCGCCATAACCATTTCCCCAATAAGGCCTTATTGAAAGTAGTAAGTTTCCTTATCCCCAAACCACCATTAGCTATAGGTGCACAAACTTTGTCCCATCCTACAAGATGAGTTTTACTATCACCCCAAGGAAAATCCCTTTGTAGCTTTTCAATTCTATTAGCCACATGAGTAGGAATTGTGAATAGTGATAGAAAATAGGTAGGAAGACTAGATAGTGTACTCTTGAGTAACATCAATCGACCCCTCTTAGACAAATACAACTTCTTCCACCCGGCAAATCTCCGCTTAAATTTTTCCAAAATAGGATTCCAAATTGAAGGGGAATTATGTGAAGCCCCTAAAGGCATGCCAAGATAAGACATAGGCAACTTTCCAACTTTGCAGCCCAAAATTTCAGCCAGGGCATGCACATCATCAACCTCCCCTATTGGAACCATTTCACTCTTATGCATATTAACCTTCAAACCTATTACCGCCTGCAAACTAAGTAACAACAACCGAATATGAAGGATTTGCTCCACATCCGCATCACAAAATAGGATAGTATCGTCTGCAAACAGTAGATGTGTAACACATTCCCCACCACCCCTCCTACCTTCAACTTTAAAACCACGGATCAAGACGGCTTCCTCCACTCTTCTCAACATCCTACTAAACACCTCCATCATAATCAAAAACAGCATAGGAGATAGCGGATCCCCTTGTCTTAAACCTCTTGAACTACCAAAGAAATCAGCTGGAGACCCATTAATCAAAACAGAGAACTGAACTGTGGATATACAAGTACGGATCCACTTACACCACTTCACTCCAAAGCCCATTCTATGCAAAAAATTCAACAAAGCCTCCCAATTCACATGATCGTAGGCTTTCTCAATATCAAGTTTACAAATGACTCCAGGAACCCTACTCTTCCCTCGGCTATCCACACACTCATTCGCAATAAGAACCGAGTCAAGAATTTGTCTCCCACCCACAAAGCTATTCTGAGACTCAGAGATTAACTGATCTAAAACCACCCTCAATCGATTTGCCAAAACCTTAGACAAGATTTTATACACACTCCCCACCAAGCTAATAGGTCGGAAATCTCTAATATTAGAGGCATCATTCTTTTTAGGAATTAATGCAATGAAGGTAGCATTAAGGGATTTTTCAAACTTACAATGTTGAAAAAACTCCTCAAAGACCGCTAAGACGTCTTTCTCCACTACTCTCCAACAATGGTGATAAAAGCCATAGTAAACCCATCCGGACCTGGAGCTTTATCCCCTTCCAAATCACGTACAACTTGAAGTATCTCCTCCCTCTCAAACTTCCTTTCAAGCCAAACCCTCTCCACATCTCCAATACAATCAAATTCCAAACCCTCCACAAAGGCCTCCACCCTTCAGTCTCCTTGTACAAATTTTTATAAAATTATACTACTTGATTAGACACCTCGGATTCCTCCTCAAAAACCACCCCATCCACCTCCAAAGTCCTTAGATGATTAAACCTTCTATGAGAATTAGCCATTTTGTGAAAAAACTTGGTGTTATTATCCCCTTCCTTGATACATAACAGCCTAGATTTTTGTCTCCAGGAAATTTCTTCCAAGGAAAGAAGATGTTCCACCTGGGACCTCAAAGCTACCCTATGGCCTTTCTCCCCATCAGTGAGACCAAAGTCTCCTTCCTCGGCATCTAATTTTTTCAGCTCCTCCAATAATTGTTTCTTTTAACGCTCTACATTACCAAACTCTCGGCGATTCCATTGCACAATGTCCTTTTTCAGAGCCTTCAATTTTTTTGCAAGCACGAAACTAGGTGTACCCACAAAAGAATGCCGATTCCACTAGAACTAAACTCTATCCACAAATCCCTCCGTCTTCAACCACATATTTTCAAATCTGAACGGACTTTTCCCCCTTGCCATTCCCCCTGCCTCCAAAAGAATTGGACTGTGATCTGAGATAGGATGTGATAAAATCCTTTGAAGAACATCTGGGAAGTGGTCCTCCCAATCTGGAGTGACCAATGCTCTATCAATCCTAGACATCGCTGATTGATCAGTACCACTGGACCATGTATATCTACCTTCGTCTAAAGGAAAATCAACCAAGTTAAGATCCTCAATAAATTCAGAGAATTTTTCCATAGCCAAGGTCAAACGTGCCTCACCCCTACGCTCACTAGGAAAGCGAACAATATTAAAATCCCCAAAACAGCACCACGATAACCTCCAATACTGCTGAATACCCACCAACTCATCCCACATGTGACCCCTCTCAACATTCTCATTTGGGCCATAAACCCCTGAGCATGCCCATATAAAACCGTCCCCCACCCCTTGCCACTTTACCGAAACTAAAAAAATGCCAACCATAACCTCCACCTTCTCCAAAACCCTTTTATCCCACATAAGCAAGATACCACCAGCAGTCCGATCAACCTCCAAAACAGCCCAATCCACATATGGACAGCCCCACAAACTACAAACCAACTGTCTATTCATGCTAGCAATTTTCGTCTCTTGTAAACAAACAACATCGCACTTCCACTCCCGCAACAAATTCTTCACCACAAGTCGTTTTTGAGGATCATTTAAACCTCTAACATTCCACGAAATCATTTTTATCTTCATAAACACTAAACTATCCCCAACTACTGACACCAACACAAAACCACCCTTTATCTCCTCTCATAATTCACCGAACATATCAAGTTTTGCAACTCTCTACGTCCCTTGCTTTTGGACTTAGCCACTTTTTTACTACCCATTTCTCTCCTGTGTAACATATTGGCTGCTTCCATCTCAGTTTCTAACCTCTATAAGAGAGCAATGCACAACTTCTCATGTCGAGTCGTTGACAACCCAACCAATTTACTGAACCCAGGAATTCTGTGTTTCACCCAACTAGAAATATCTAACTTATTCTCAATACTCAATACCTCAGTGGCCTCCTCCAATTCTTCCAAATTTGTTGACACACATCAATGATTTGCAGAGGTAAACAATCTGACACTTCAGTTTCACCAAAACCCACAGAAAAATCAACTACATCCTTTGCAAGCATGACCTCCCTAGGAAAACTTAAAAGCTCCTTACTAGAGAAAGTATTAACCTCCTGACCCGATACTCCAAAACCCATCGAGCCAGATTGCACAAACTCCAGAAACTGATCGGGAAAAGGAGGTCCGATCCATCTTGGCACAAATTTGAGAATTACTAACCTCTTAGCTTCAGAAATCAACCCACCCGACAGCTTAATATGTCCCAACATACTGTTCCGATCAGAGTTGAGCCTGAAACCCAGCTTCAGAAGAGTCTCGGTGCACCCTGACACTTCCACCGGCGAAACCCAAACGCTGAGGAACTGACAAAACTCCTTCTGCCTTGGTATGCGTCGCCCCTACCAGCGAAACCACATGCAACAGAATGACTGAGAGACTCCTTTCATCCTCATCGCTTCTCAATACAACCTCCGGTGTCGCTAACCCATTTGTAAGGACCGTGGGAGAGTCTTCATTCACATCGGGACTAAGTGTAGAAGAAAGTGGGCCTAAAAGATTGTTGGAGCATTCTCCAGCCTCTAAAGTGCATGGGCTTGTCTCCAATGGGCTTAATATAGATTCACATTGGGTTACAGGTTGTTAACCATAGTCTAGGCAACCTCCTCTGGTGTCTAGTAGGTGAAGCCAATCAGAATTGAGATTCAATTTTTCCCATAGCCCAGCTTGCATACAATAGCTCTGTAAATAGGTCTATAGGTGCTAGTCCTTTTGAGGTTTTGCATGGTTATAAACGTAGGATGCCCTTAGATCTTTTGCCCATGTCCCCACATGTAAGAATTTCTGAGTCTACTAAGGCTCTTGCACAACATATTCATGACTTTCATAACGAGATTCGCAAAAGAATTCAGGTAAGTAATTCTCAATATAATATTCATGCTGACACTCGTCGACATTATGTAGGAGATTATGTCATGATTCAGATTCAACCTAAATGGTTTCCCTCTGCGACCATTAAGAAATTGCAAACTTATAGTGTCGGACCATTCAAGGTATTGAAACGAATTGGCCCAAATGCATGTCATTGACCTTCCCCATGATTATGGCATTAGCTCTTCCATTAATACAGAGGATCTAGTTGCTTATAAAGGCCCAACAGTTATTCTTGATACCCCTTTTGATGGGCTTTTGCCTAATCCTATTGATGCCCCCATCCCAACCCCTGTGCCCATAAATCTGCCCTATGCACATAAATAGTCTATTGATGCTATTTTAGATGAACAAATTGTTTCTACAAGTGGAGGAGTTAACCATTTCCTAGTTCGTTGGCGGGGGGACCAGATTTTGATTGTATGGATTACTTGAGATGAGCTACATTGACTAGATTTTGACTTGCTTGAGTACTACCAGAGCTCTTCAGATTCCTAGGGGGAGTTGGTGCAAACACGAAGTGCAAGCCTCCGATTATGCTCACATATGGGCATAATTGGGCACCATGTGGAATACAGTTTTCAATAGAAGGAAAAATAAGTACGTAAGAACTTATTGAGAAACCACACATCTTGGGTACCATGTGGAATTAGTATGAACATTGAAGGTCTTCTCAGGATACTATCTACTTCTTGTTTTCGATTTTCACTACATCAAGGTATGTTTTCTATTCTTTGTTCTAAAATTCAAAGTTGTATGTTATCTCTTTTGAATAAAATAGATCCTTGTATTGCTTCCGCTACTTGTTTTGTATGAGATGCAAAACTACGTTTTCTAATAGCAAGTTCATCCCCAGCAGCAGTAGCAAATAAACCAAGGAGTGCACTAGATGACTTTGGAGCTGACTATAGAATTGCTAAGGAGGCAATTAAAAGCCTTGACTAAGGAAGTAAGGAGAAGTCAGCTTAATCATCAAAGAAGTGACGGTGAACAATCTGAAGATGTGAGAGGAAATCAGCAAGTGCCCATGCAAGAACCAAGACCAGGTCTTGAGCATTTGCAAGTTCCTCAAAGAAAAGAGCCAAAATGGGAGCCAAACATCAAAGGAGCCTGAATCCTGAAGAATTTGGGGACACCATGAATCAAATCGAGAGCATTGAGTACTATAAAGTCCAAGATTCCAAGAAGGTGAAGTTGGTATCTATCAAGCTTGAGAGGGAGAGCTTCAGCCTAGTGGGAACAACTCTAAAATCAAAGATTTAGGAGGGGTAAAGGAAAGATCCAAGAATGGTTCAAAATGAAGCAGAAATTGCAAAAGCAATTTCTGCCTTAAAATGATTCTTGGCAGACCAAGAATGATAAGGGAAATGCATGGCAGCTACATGGTAGGTTCTTGTAACTAACTCAGCAGTTTTCTTATGTAACTATAAATGAGCAAGGCTGCCCTCATTATAACTAGTTGAATTTGAAACCAAGAAATCTATACCTGTGAGGTATTATTCCAAGAGCGTGTCTCTTAAAGAGCTAGTATTCTTTCTTTTTTCTAAGCAACTTAGCTTTCTAAAACAGCCTTCCTTTTCACCAATTTCCTCCAACAGTCAAGATTGAAGACCAAGATATTGTTTTGCAAGAAGTTGTTGAAAAGGCTCAAGAGGAAAATATGGAGTAAGATTGAAGAGATTGGAAAAAATCATGAGTTGGAAATTGTTAGAAATCATATGGAGGTTTTAATTGGAGTTAGATATAAAGGAGAGAACATAACCCTCAAGTCTCAGGATTCCCACTAACAACACATCAAAGGCTATTGATTTTTTGGGAGTAGAAAACTTTGATTTTGTTTTCAATCCGTTGTTAATTAATGTTGTAAATCAATTGATGGCCAGTGAGAAGAAATTTTATGCTATAGTATATCAAGGATACAAGTTTCAAAAAAGGGTTAAGTTACTAAAGTATTCAAAGAATTTGTTTATTTGGAGCAGAAGTGGTGTGGACAAGGAAGAGCTCCAGGGAAAAGAAGATTAAATATACAAAGATTCAAGAATTGTGGTCTAGTTTTGATGTTGGACCTTCTTAGCACTTTTGATAGGTTAATATCCATATTTTCTAGAATGGGCTGTCCTAGAGGCCCATGAGTCTTATTTTATGTTTTTAGTCCTATTTGGTTTAGGAGTTATCAAGTCCTTTTGTTAGTTATTAGTATTCCTATTCATTCTAGGAATAGGTTATTTAGAGTCCAAGTCCTTCTAGGAAAGGGATTAACAATGGACTATAAAGGCTTTATTGTATTCAATATTATTTCATTTAGTGATTGATTAATAAAATTCAGCAGCTTATTGTGTGATTGCTTTGGAAGACCTAGGTCTAATTGTCTAGTGTTTTATGTATTTTATTTTTTGTTTATCCCCTGTTTCAGCCCCAAAACAGCCATCAATATTCATTCTTTTCTAACCTAAAACTCTTAAATCTCAACCTAGTATAGTGCTGAATTCTTAAAGAACTTGCATCTAGAAGATTTCATCTTCCATACGCAAACTTGAGGTCAAGTTTCATTCAAGCGGAGGGGTATGACGTAGGACAAGATATGGGGATTAATTTTTCTGGTTTGTTATTTTTTAATTTTTATGTTATTTTAGCTTTTAGGGTTTTATTTCCTTGATTTTATGTGTTTTTAAGGGTTTTTTAGTCAAATTAGAGTCCTATTATGGTAGTATATCAATTAAGATTAGTTTAGGAATATTTTGACTTCCAAGATAAATTTTTTGGAGCCTTAATAGGCATGCAATATTTTGACTCCCAAAATAAGTTTTTCAGATGGGTTTTTTCTTTTTTTGGGTGGATTCTAGGTTTTCCTTGTGTATTCAATGAGCCCCTTATGGATTTAAGGGTTTCATTAATCTAGAACAAGATCTAACCATTCATGTTACTGTTCTGTCTCATGATAACATCCATTTTTGATAATTCAATCATTTCTTTCTTGGAGAAAATAGATTAATAGATTCCAAGTTATCAGCAGTTTGTAGTCTTCCAAAGTTAATCAATATTATGGCAAATCAGAACTCACATAGACCTTCCAATGCAGAGGATTTGAAATTCCCAGAATGCCAATTCTCAAAATATTCAAAGCATATGCATTATCCTATAAAGCTAAAAGCATATAGGAACTCACCACTCTGCAGTGCTTGAATCTTCCACCTCAATGGTCTTCAAGCTATATGTTTCTTCTTGCAATCTTTTGTCCCTCTCCATGCAGTCTTCTAACCATTGATATTTCACAACATGCAACCTCTTGTTCATTAAAAGATTCTTCTCTGATGAAGTGAAGCTGTCAAAGGGAGTGGGGTGGGGGGAGATACAAGAAAAATACATTATAAGCTCTCCTTCACACATGAAGACAGAGTAGCAATGAAATAAAGGTGTTTTACATGGCAAATGAGTGGTATTGGGTCAAGGTATGTCTTAGGACAAATGTTAGCAAGTGAAGAAGAAATAACAAACTAGATTAATTGTGCAATCAAAAAGAGAACAAATTGAATAATAATAATTTGGTGGAAAGAAAATAGATAAGATCAGACATGTGATCGTTCTAAGGATGGGAATTGCATGAAAGATGAGACTGGCCTAACAACCAAAAGAATATGCTCATACCTCTCTGGATGACAAATCTTGATTGACTGACACTAAGAACCAATTCAAAGAAACAAGTGGAGAAACAACTTTTATAATGGAAATATTCTAACAAAGTTTATTAAACTTAAATACAATAATAATTATATATAATTCATAACACTAACATTAACCACAAAGTAATTAAAAAAAAAGTAAATAAAATAAAAAAGCACACACACAACGAACCATTATAACAAGCATAATCATAGTTGTGGTGGTCATATTTCTTTCCATCATACCATTGCATATTTCATACTAACAAATCCATAATTCATTGAATTTTTGAAAATATCACCCCATTATAATGGCCATAACAACAGCCATGCATCAGCATTCACATCCGGGTTTGCATAGCAATTGCTATTTTACCATCTGAAAAATTATTTTATCTATTATACCAACCCACTTTACAATACACCAGACATCCCAATCTCTATTGTTTTACCATTTCATTTAAATATTCTTTTATTATTCTTTATTTGCATTTAAAGAGAGAGAAAGAGGAGATATTTTTTAATAAAATAATATATTTGGTTTTATATACCTACACTAGTTGGTATATATGAGAATTTACTGTTCACAGTTGCTAAACAAATTTAGCAATACATACCCAGGTAAAGCTCATTTTAGGCGTGTATGTTGGTAAGATAGCAATTTGGGGGGTTTTACACGCCCCATTGCTAATGCTTAGAACATGGTCAAGATAAGAAACAAATTAGAAAATTTGGTTTATCATAGACATATCTCAATAAGCAAGCTGTAATGCATCCTGAAAGGCACTTCTTCATATGAGAAAATCAAAGAATTATCCTGAATGATAAGTTCTCACCATTCACCAACAAATTGTTGATCAATTCATGCCACATCACATTAGAAAGGAAGACCCTTTGTCAATTTTATCAGAAAAGTAAAATTGATGAATAATTTGATATCTAATCAACTACATATAATTGTAGCTAACACCATGCCCTATACTATGATGTGGTGCAGTGTCATGATAGGACCACAATGGAAGTTCGTTACAACAGAAATAAGTAAATAAAAAGGAACTTCGTCTCCAGAATTGATGAAATCTAAAAACGATCTGACAATGAAACACTTTGACTGTAAGTTATTCAACAGTCATCCTCAAATACAAAGACCAAAATTCCATGATCAACACAGAACACAAACATACCTATTTAATACAGTTTCGAAGTCCACTTCGAAACCTGGTACTGACAAGACTACCAAATGGGTAGCAAGGACAAGACTGTCACTGACTTTTCCACCAGCAATGGAAACCTCAAGCTTCAACCTCTTCAATGCAAGCCCCATCAGAACTTCCCAATCCGGTTTCCTTCACACAAAAGTTAAACTTAAATATAATTGAACAGCTGTTTGGAAAAACAAACTGTTCAGAACACCAGGTAAATCAGTTTATTCAAAGAAAATAGATCACCAATAAATGTAAACTTGTAATTGATCACTAATCTTACAAAGATGGTACTGGAGGGTGAAGGTAAACACAGCAGCCATGAAAACGAGACCATTTCTCCTTTGGACAGTACTTCTTCTTATAACAGTCGACAGTTTTTGTATCTTCATATCTGTTCACATTACTTAAGAGCTGGAAAGAAAGAAACTAAATAAATCATCTCATATTTCTCACTTTTTAAAAAACATCATCTCATTTTTATCAAGTGCTTGCTCTATGTTTCTTCATTAATAGCAACACTAAGTATTCAAAAGCCAAAATGGTTGTACTGGAATTTCATAGCAAGACTTCATCTCCTCTTTTCCATAATTACTTTTTCAAAGTTTCCATACATGGTATAGTCGCTCTATAGTACAAAATATTATTAAATTTTGTTAATTAGCGTAAAAGGGCTTTTTGTAATCTATTTTATTTTATGTTAGTTATATATAAAGAGTGCAGCCAATCACTTAGGCTGCAGACTCTAATTCTCCCAATCACATAAATCACACTAATTACCCTAATCACAATAACAAATTTAAAGCAGAAAACTTAAGCTCCTATGCAGATATACCTGTTTGATGTCTGCAAGATCAAGATCCTGGTAGTAAGAGTCAGAAAATTCATCAATTTCTTCTTGTAACTTCTTTGATGAATTGGAACGGAAGAGGAAGTGCCTTCAACAGAAAACAGCCAAATGAACTTTACTAGTATAAAAGGTTGTCTGTAAGTTTATAGATTACAAAGCATGACTAACTTTGGCTGTAAATGAAGGAGCTTCTTCTGTGAGCAACAATCCAATATCCAAGAGTAATTAATAATATCTCCATGACGTTTCGCCGCCTGATACTTAATCCCTGCCAGATTTTCTTATTCACCATATATTCCAGCCAGTAATAGATGTGCATTTGTGAATGCATATGTGCACCTGTGTGAGTGAGTGGTTATGCATGCATGAGCTTCAAAGCAAGAGAAGAATACCCTTGCTATCAGCTGCAACACAATGGGTAACTGAGTTGTTCAAATTCATTGAGAAAGTCCCTCCATTCTCAGCAACCATTTTGTGGAATGAATCAAGAGAATGGGTTGGTGGGACATTAACGAAGTCTACATGTCAAGGAAAGATTAGCACAGCTTTGAAATAATTCAACAACTTCTAACATAAAAAGAACCATTAAGATTGAAATCCCATTTTAAATGCAATCAAATTGTCTCCATCATTAAAGAGATAAGACATGCAACATGATAAAAAAGAATGCATTGTCTAAAAGTATGGAGCATGACAGTATCAACAGTATGAAGTAGATAAATAATATGGTTTATGTGTTAGCAGATTCTGTGAGGAGGTCAGAATTGAGACACTGTCCAATGGATTGCAGAAACTGGTTCAATGACAAGAATTGTGTCTTCCCTACATGTTTCTAAGGCTCAAACCCTTAGTGAAAGGCAATGCATATATCCCCACCAACTGGAGTTAAGGAATGCAAGGTGAGCAGAGATATAGGAATACCACCAGGGCAGGCCTTGAGGAACATGTCAAACACTAAGACTTCTTTAGCCTTGCCCCTATCCCCCTAACCCCCCCCCCCCAACAAAAAAAAAGAAAAGAAAAGAACTGCATATATTTATATATCATAAGACACAGCGTTATGTATTCAACACAGAATACAGTTCAAAAGATCAGATGTTTTGTCAACCACTTTGAGGGATATGAAATTGGTAACTGAGAAAACATTCTATAGGATACAAAACATCATATTCAAGAATATTGACGAGCCTCCCTTAATGTCAGAAACGTCAGTCTGGCTTAAATGAGAAGGAACAATGGAGACATTTCCCTTCTTAGAGGTTTTCATTCGTTTTGGCTTACTTTCCTGAAGGCCACCATAATCCATCCCCCTTTGTGTAGTACCATTGCTTGAATGTACTAGTTCTACAAAAGCTGCAACAAAAGAAAAGTTTTATAAAACATAATTCAGTTAAAAGCTTAAATCAAAGAAATATGGAAGGAAAGCAAAATAAAAATATACTATTCATCTTAAGTGAGAAAACAAAGAGAAGCATTGGAACGTAAATAATCTAGTTACATTGCACATCCAAGCATTCATGCCAAGGCTTTTCATATCTCACTCGGTCAATACGCGGAAATCTCAGGCTATAAGGAGCGGCAAATACCTGCCAGAGTGAACAGATCAACAGTATAGTGACATGGCATAAATTTGGTATAATGCAATTAACTACTTTAGTAACAAAATACAAACTTCCAAGTACAAAAATGGTTTTTTTTTTTTTTTAGTTAGCTGAATGGAAATTGTGTAGTTTTAATGACACACCTCAGACCTTATTGTTCGGATATCACTGGTAATTGAAAGAATTATTGATCTGCAACAAGGGCAATAAAAGGGGGTAACATATAGTATTGATGTTAAAAAAGAAAAAAAAAACAATATTGCACAAGGTAGTATAAAAGCTACTAACTTCTCCGGGCTGTCAATCCAAACATCCGGTCTTTCTTTTGAGTTATTCGTTACTTGATAAAAACTTGGTGGTTGCTGCCGTGGGTACTCATATTTCCTAAGAAAGCAGAGTGAAATAAATAATAAATAAACCCTGCATATAGCATTTTAAAACACCTAAAAGCTTCTTCATGCCTAGTAGCTTGCAAAAGAAAGCATATCTAGCCCTCTTCTGATGCTTAACCTATATGACATCCTTGGATGTCAGAATAAAATCCATCTCGTTGGCACTTTTCTCACTTACCAAATATTGAATCAAATTATTATGCCTAAACTTGACAAAAGCTATACTGGAAATCAGCAATGAGATCAAGTTTAGGTCAGATACCCCCCAAGTTGAGTGGTCAGGCAGGCATGCCTCATAGCCAAAGCAGTTTTAGATGCTTTGCAACTAAATAATCTAGCTCAGCATACATTTTTAACCAACAGAACAGTGGAAACACATTTTTCTAACATTTAAGTATTTAAGTTATCTAAGAAGTACCTAAAATAAGGCTTCAATTTAGTTACAACAGCATCTAGCTCTTCATCAGAAAGTCCAGTGCCCACTCTGGAGAAAGAAAGAAATCTGCAAGACCAAACTTTCTTAGAATCTTTCATGGACGTATTGTGCATACATGTCAAACAAACAACAATTAAAATTTTAAAATCTGAGCATCAGGTGGATTAAATCCGCTGCAACCTAAAATTAGTTCAGAGTTTTAGGATTTTCAAGACCACAAGCTTAGCATGCGTTCCAGTCAACTATTCAATCTACCCAAATAATGACCTAAACCCATTATCCAAAGGCTAACCCAAAACCAAAAATTAAAGCATTTGTATTCCTAAAATATTTGATAAAATAACAATCCAACTAAAATCAGAAAATGTATCCATAATATAATCAGTTTGATTACAACTCTTCATGAGTGCAAGAAGCCATGTTGGAGACCCCATATTAAATTCAATTGCACAGCCAAAACTAGAGGCCAAAAACAAACAAAATTTATCTCCTTCCTCAGGAAGGTTAAGGTCCTCATGGTTTTGTTGCTAATGAGCTCTAGCTTAAATTGCATTTTATCACCTTGTAAGAAGAAGGTCAGAGGGCAAGGCCACGGGTTCAAGACCCACTGGGTGCTTGTATAATTACCAATTAAAAAAAAGGTTCTAAATGGTCATACTCACATCCAAGTAACCCTCTATCACATAATGTTGATATTCAATCAAAATTAGCAATTAGAAAGAGTCAATACAAATACACCTCTATTGATCACCAATCAGTTTGCCGTCCGCATAAGTAATATGAAAACTTCCCCTTAGCAAATCAGGGTACATTTTGTCAGATCTTCATATACAAGGTGTGAGACACATACTTCCTCTTGGAAAGAGTAAAACACCTTGCTTCAACCTTGCAACCTTGATGCCAAGAAAGTACAACTCACCCAAATCTTTCATATCAGAATGACTACTAAATGGCCTTTGATGCCCTGATACCATTTATATAAATGCCAGAACCAACCATGATATCTACATAGCAAGAACAAGCACTCCACTAGAGCTTATTCTAATAAAACTGAATAATCTGATCTGACATTGTTTCTTTTTCAATCTATATGTTGCTACTACCTAATTAAATGTATTGAATCATGCAATACAAGATATTTTGAGGCTATTAATTGCTCTCTTCAATTTTGCAAACCTTCAGTGACCCCCTAAACAATAAAACTAGTTGGTTGCTCCATAATACCTTTACACCTTCTTTTGAATATTAACACAAAGATCTTGATATCCAGCTAGTACGAAGGCCACTCCTTGCCGCTTTCTAATCCATGTTTATAGTGAAAGTTAACACAAAACATCAGCTCTTTTTCACAAGTGAACCCAAACCAGTTTGAATACAATACAAAAAATGTATGAAAGGAACTCAATCTGGAAGCCACCTTGCTGACTCAAGAAACGGAGGCAGTAGAAACTAGAGTATTTAACCACTCTTAGATGGCTTCAATCGGCACTAATTTCCTAACACGAGAGCAGATTTCAAATGCTTCTCCTCTTGCTCTATTTTTCTACATCAGCTCCTTGAAGGCTAAAAACACTTGTTAGCCAGTTGAGAACCTGAATTCGAGGTCCAGAATTAAAAGTTCTCATGTAAAGGGTCAATTAGGAAGTAAGTTAGAGTAGTTTATGGTAGCACATACAAGGGATTAGTTAGAGCTCATCTAACACATGTCAAGTGTGGGGAATGACCTCCATGTGCTAATCGATCATCCAATAGGGACTAGAGGATGAACATCCAAAAAGAATTGAGCATGAACTTGTATAAATACTCAACTTGTAACTCCTAAGCTCATTAATGAATTGTGATTCATTTGCTTAGATGTCTCTCTTGAATTCTCTCTACAAATTTCAGCTCTCTCTCTCTCTCTCTCTCTCTCCCCTTCAATATTCTCTTATTATCTCTTAGTCTCATTTCTATTCAAGTACCATCACTCCACATCTAGACCTTCTCATACCCCTTGCTACCCCCAAATCCCCTAGCCCTTAAACACCTAAAACCAGCCACCCAACCTTCAAGAACCAAATTACATCATCAAGGAACACTAACCCCCAACTGTGCTCCTAACAACATATATGTAGATGATACCACCGTAAACATGGTGTTTCTGTGGTATTTTTACCAGTATAAAGCTACTCAGTAGTCACCATAGAAATTCAAGCTTATTGTTGAGAAACTCCTACCGTCTAGGATAGGTATTAGGGGCTGGAAGCTCTGCAATGCCCACCAAGAATTGAGCTACCTGCAATAGTAAGTACTTATATCCATATGTAGATTTTCAAATAAAACATATATTATGCGGAGAAAAGAAAATTATACATTACAAAGGATGGAAAACTGACCTCCCCACCACGGCGTCCAGATCCATAGTATCCTCCTATGTAAATGTATGCAAGCAAAGGCATCTAATATATTGCTTTGATGTACTTATCATATATATATATATATTAAAAAAATGAAAGAGAAAAATTAAATTACAGACCTATGATTAGAACATCCAGATCAGAACCAGCACGAATGTACTCAGGCTTCAATTTCAACCACTTTCCAGTCCGATCACTAGGTTCCCATTTGGAACCAAGGTCCTTTAAAACAATCCCTTCATCTCTAAAGAACTAAAACTAATTAATGCTTAAGGACCAATCAAACAAATATATTTGGGTCACTAAACTTTTAACTTTGACAATATACAAAATAAAATACAAATACTACGGTTTTCTGTTATTTTATTTTGCAGTAGATTTCATACTTCTAGAACAAGAGAAATAATCATGTACCAGAACTCGAACTACAAACTGAAATTACATTCTATTCTTGCTCAGAACTAAGCATTAGGCTGGGTGATTTTAAATTAAGATCCAAGGCGAGATAAGCCACAACATCATATGAACAGAGTCATGAGTTATAATTCAGGTTTTGATCATTTTGAATTGCAGATTATCATTTCAATCATAGACTTCATGCACTCAGACACGGACATAAAACAGTAGCAGGACCCTTTTGGTATTTATTTTTGGTTTAGGTCTCATTGCCATGGGTAATTGGGTGCGAATATTTGTATCTGGAAAAATCATTCATACTGCCAATGTCGGGGGACAAATTTACGCCTAGGCCTACAACTACAAACAAAGCCCTATGAAGCACGAGTGCATTTCTGGATTGGGTGCAGGTGCAGGTGCGGGACTTGGCAGGGTGTGGGTTTGGTGGGATGCGGCGATTAAAAAATTATTAAAAATATTTTTATTTTTATTTTCTATATATTTCAAAGGCAAAAATATATTTTTATTCTGGGAAAGCATGCAAACAACATCCTTTAAAAGCTTGCAAAACAACATTCTGGGAAAGCATGCAAACAACAAATGATAACAAATATATTTCACTGCTAGGAAAGCATGCAAACAACATCCTTTTCTATATATTTTCTATATGTTATCCTTTTCATTTCAAATATATTTTCCAAGGCAAGAAACACAAAACAAAAAAGAAAACACAAAAGAAGCAACAAATATTCAGAATAAAATTGAAAAATGACAGATTTCGAATGTTTGGGCCTCATTCAAAGCCGATTTCGGCTATTCCGGACATGATTCAAGGCCGATTTCAGCCTGTTTCGGCCGTTTCGGTCAATTTTGGCTGCTGGCCAATACAATCCAATTCGGCCGATACGACCCAATTCTGGCCGAATCTACCTAGTTTGGCGCAAATCGGAGCCGAGTCGGCACGAATCCTAAAAATAAAAAATATAAAATAAAATAATAAAAAAACTCAAACGCAGTACCGACACGTGGGCAGCCGCGTCGGTGGCCGCACCCCGCGTCGGGCCGCATCAGACTCCGGTGCGGCACCCTCCCAGCCGCATCGGTGCTTCCTAGACAAAGCCTTGGTCCCAAAATTTTGGAGTCAACTTAGATCCTAGAAAGATTAGTTAGGTTAAGCCATATATATTCTTTTCTTCCATTCTACTTCGTCTAAATTCATACTCTCTATTACTCCGTTAATTGACATGTCCTTTTTTCATTACTTCCACTAATGTGATTTTCGGTCTTCCTCTACCTTTTTTTGTTCCCTCAACTTGGACCAACTCACTCTTTCTTAGGAAACAAAAAAATCTTCTGCCTAGGTATGCTTTTAAAATTTAAACACACTGAAACCTCAAGTTAACCTTAGAAACACAGCCCATAGTTTCACCATGTTATCCTCTAGCACATGCTTTATACACAATCTTGTAAATCAGACTTCATACACAAACCTAACTTGAAGTGAGTAATCCAAAGGTTGGAGTCCTCAAGCCCAATATATAATGCTAAAAATGTCCTTGAAGAAAACTGAGGAAAAAAATGGTGGCAGTTTTTTTCATTTTTAAAGGGGGTGGGGGTGGGTGAGAAGATATGACACTTTACCAATTCTAAAGTCCAATAATGCCCAAGCATAATAATGCAATAAAAATAAAATAAAATAAAATAAAATCCACCCATAATAACTCAGCTACTGAGCTTATTTGCACCTGTAGCTAAATGACAAGTTAAACTTTTGCCCCTAAATGCATGGTAAATAAAGCTGACCTGTTCTCAATGGTTTCTTTGAAGAACCTCTCAACATCATCCACATTATGAGCAATAAGTGACCAACAAGGCTCCCCTACATAAGCACAAATAAGACAATATATCTAACCATAAATATACAAAAACTAATAAATTCAAGATTAAAAAATTGAATGGGGTGGGTGGTCCTTTTTTTTTTTTTTTTTGGGAGGGAAAGGGGGGGGGGGGATGATGCAGGAAAATCCAGATGCAACGAATCCCAATACGACCCAAGGTTACATTTATGGACTAATTTTTTAACTGGTCCAGCAATATAAGACTACATTCTAATGCTCGATTTGTTTTTGTTTCAAAGTAAAATATTTTTTGAAAAAATGTTTTCCCATTTTCAGGTATTTGTTTGCAGTAAAATATAATCAAACTTGTATAATATTTTCCATTTACTGTAAAATCCTTTATAAAAAGTTGTAAAATGTTTACTTTTGAAAATTTGGTAAAACATTTTCCAAAAACACACGGTGGCTTCCCCTACCCCATCTAGTCGCTAAGTCATCTATCCAGTGTGCTGGCAATTCAATGGTTGGAGATGGTCACACCGCGACCGGTGTCAGCCGTCCGGTGGCCAAAGATGCCACACACAACCAGTGCCAAAGGTCCGGTAACTAAAGACGTCATTTTGTCAACCATTATTCATGGTCCGATCACCGAAGATACCGCTTCGACAGTGATTGCCGGCAGTCCAGATTGCCGGAGCCACCATTCAAACTACCAATTCTAGCAGTCTGGTCATCGAACCTCTTTTAGTGGCTTCGGTGCTGACCATTAGTTTTGGTTGGAAAATATTTTTGGTTTTACATGTGAAAATATTTTACTTTAAAACAAACTGTGTGTAAAACATTAAAGAAGCATGTCTCCATAAAGTCAAATCTCAATTACAAGAGTCCACACATGCTAAAATATATATTAGGATATCACACTCCACATTAACAAATGGGACTTATAAATAATTGCTAACAGATGAAATCAAGTTGATAATAAAAGGGGGATTTGGGTTCATCAAAACATCTTGTAGTTCATATAGAATTTTACAGTCAAAATATGCAATCTGTACAAGGTATTAAGCCTAGAATTAAACGCAATTTTTCTCTTTTTTAAGAATGATAAGTTAAACACACATCCAAGTTAAGAGATACTATAAAGTATTGAGACGAGGAAAGTTTTTCCTTAGCAGGGCATTTGAAAAGTTAGGGTACCTCCAAGGGTAGCTTATTTTCGTGTGCACTGTATGGTGTTAAAAAAGACGTCAAGTATTGATAATCAAAGAAGATGAGGGTTGATACTTACAGATTGGTGATTTATGTGCAAGAACTAAAGAGAGAGTGTGGCTCATCTTTTTCTTAATTATGCAGTGACTCCGGAGGTGTGGTCTTTGACTTTCTGTTTGTTTGGAGTCTCTTAGGTAATAGCATTTCGAACTTGGAAATGCTGTCATATTGGAAGGGCATTTAGGAAAAAGAAGCAATGGAGAGAGATGGAAAATTGTTCATATGCATTTAATGTGGTGTATCTTGAGAGAAAGAAATACATGTTGCTTTGGGGGAAAAGTGATAAATATGGCAAAGCTGAAGTTCGTATTCCAGAAGACTTTATATGAGTGGATTCCTAGACACCCTAAACTTCCGTTAATTTTATTGTACCTTTTAATATAACACAAAGAACCTTTCTAAAGAAAAGCTCTTTGGACTCACCTCTAGTCAGTAAAACCTACAAGCAACTAATCCCACCCACCAAAACCAGTTGCCGGGTAATCCAAGGGCATTCACCCAAGAGCAATTATTTTTTGTACCTTTATCTTTTTTACCTCTTTTTTTTTGGGGGGGGGTGGGGGGGTCCCTTGGTATCCTCCTTGTGCACTACAGTTGCACTCCTTTTGCACTTCTTCTCTTAATGAATTTTATTACTTAAAAAAGGTCTTGTCAGCCCATGAATAATCCATCCTCCTAGTGATTTAGGACAAGGGGGAAAAACAAAACCTGATTTATAACTCTTGGGGCAAATCTGGATAGCTTGTGTTTTGAAGAATTAGGGTTCAGTTTTGGTGGGGAATAGACTACAAAATAATAAGGATTATAGGGTTTCCAAAGGGGACAAGGATTAGTAGGGTTTGGGAATGAAAACAGAGGTAAAAAATCAAGATTTGGGCTGCTGTGAACAGTGATGTGAATAGTAACAGTGAATAGTAAAATTAAAGAAAATAGATCAATTCTAGGCATCACACCTAGACTTCTTAAGTATCATAGGTTTGAGAATGAAAACAAAGGTGAAAATCAAGATTTGGGTTGCTGTGAACAGTGATGTGAATAGTAACCGTGAATGGTAAAATTAAAGAAAATAGATAAATTCTGGGCATCACACTTAGACTTCCTAAGTATCACACCTCGAAGAAGGTTGCATCACACCTCAGAGAAGGTTGCATCACACAAACCATAAAGAAAGCTTCATAGCTCTTAAATTTTAAAAACATTCATCATCTCAATAGAAAACATTACAATCCTTTAAATAGAAGTCTAATACCTAATCCTAGTTGAACTAGGATTTCTTAAAACCCTAATAAGACTTGGACTTGGACTCCTTAGGCTTTTACTACTAAGTCCAACTAAATAACCAAACTTAAAATAAAACTCAAAAGAAGATCTAATGGACTAGTAGCACAACTCATTCCAGAATATTATGAAATTACAAAATTGCCCTTGATACATAAAATCAAATAAAATATAATAAATCTATCTTCCCATTGCCTCTTGCATCATTCTCCCTTGGTTGGAGAAAACTAGACCTCAAGTTTTGAAGTAAAAAAAAAATCTTGGTTTCTTGAAACATTGAATAAATACATTGAATTTGAATGTCCTTTTGTTTCTTCATTTGTGGCAACAATAATGATAATGATATACTCACCAATTCAATTGACCCATTAAACTTTTCAGGAATGACAAAATCAATATCTTGAAAAGTTGGTGTATGCAATAGAACCCTACTTTGGCACGCAACATGAACTTGGGAATAAGATGCTTCAAGTGTTATAGTCTTCACTTCTACCTTGTAATTTTGATCGGTTGCCTTCTCAATTTCAACTACTTCATCAACAATTTCCATCTCTTTCAAGTCTTGTTGCATTACTTCAAGCTCCCTTTGTTCAGTTGCATGTATCTTCAACCCAGCATCTCCTATGTTGCTCACTAGACAACTTTGTTCCTTTGACAAAGCTAGTGGAGGACTCATCCATAGGACATAAGGGCTTTGATAAATTTTTCACAGAGAAATTAGTGCAATCTTTGGACAAATTCACTAGAATTTGAGGCACTTCTATAGGCTGATCAACTGCTGTTTTGGGAGCTTCTGTTGCTACAACAGAAATTTTAGGTTCTGTTTCTTCTCCTTCAATGACTTCTGGCTTCAATCCTTTAAATTTATCCATCTCACTTAAGGTTTCAAAACAAACTCCTTTTCACCAACCATTAGAGCGTAGGTGTTTTCTTTCCCATCATGTTGGACATTTTGATCAAAGGGCCAAGGTCGACCAAAAGGATATGTGTAACTTGCATAGGAATTCTATCACACATGATAGAGTCACTATAAATACCACAAGAAAAAGAAACAAGGCATCTATGAGTTACCAGAATAGAGGTTGTCTATCCAAGTTAGTTTGTATGTTTGAGGATGAGATTCTACCAGAAGCTTAAGGCGTTCAATCTTGGAAGATGAGACAACATTCATACAACTTCCCCCATCAATAATAAGCTTTTTAGCTTGGTTTCCACAACAAACCAACATTTGAAAAATTGAAGTTCGCCTCCAATCCTCTTTCTCTACTTTAGGGCTACTAAAATGCGTCTCACTACAAAAACAAGAGAAGTATCCACCTCGTCCTCCTTCAAGTCATAAACAAGAGAATTATCCACCTCATCCTCCTCCAAGTCATAAACAAGAGAAGTATCCACCTCATCCTCCTCCAAGTCATTTGCAGTAAACGCTTCATAATTAAATGCATCATCCTTATGGTCTTCATCTTGCTGTATTCCTTCTTCTTCATCTTAAACTCCAATGTGTAAGCTTCTCTTCTTTGGATATTGATAACCTATATGACCTATTCACCACACTTAAAGCATTTAAAGTCTCTTCCACTGGAATTATTTGACATGACTCCTTTGCCTTTAGATTCAACCAAATTGGTAGATGGTTTTGACCCATTCAATCAATTAAATGGTTTAGCACCACTACTTAACTCAACAAACTTCTTAAATTCTATCTCCCCAGTTTGTGACCCAATTTTCCTAGTAATTGGATACCTCAAGTATTCCTCCATGTCTAGGGCCTCTTGGAATGCATGTTCCACATTATAGACAGGTTGTCTAAGCATCTCCCTTTGTATATCAACTCTCAAACCAGTTTTGAATCGAGCTAGAGTTTGACAAGGCTCTTCAGCTACCTAACTCCTATTCTTAAGTTCATCAAATTTCTGCATATACTCAGCTACTGACATGCTGCCCTGCTTCAAGTTAGAAAGTTGTTCACACAACTTATCTCAATAATTAGAAGGCATATATTTTTCTCGAAGTTTAACCTTCATCTCTTGCCATGTGCCTATGGGCGGTTGGACTATTCTCCTTATATCGTTTTCGACATCAGACCACCACACTTTTGCCAAGCCTACAAGCTTCATCTTAGCGAACCTTACTCCCCTATCGTCCACCATATCATACCAATCAAAATACTCCTCAATAGAAGCAATCCAATCTGAGAATACTGTGGGATCAACCCTTCCTTCAAAATCTGGAACTTCCATCCTCACCTTCTTTGTAATATCACTAGTTGTATCATAAGGTTCATATTGCCTTCTTTCTAAAGTATCTCTAGTCCACTCAAGAATTTGATCTTGTGGTACTCCTTGGGTACAATACCCATTCAATTTAGACCCTTGATTAGTGTTGACACGCTCATTTGCTGCTTGTTCCTCTTCATTCTTACCGTTCTCACCCTTATTGGGTCTAGATGTTTCCCCTTCTGTACCAACAACTTCTTGATCATAAGGTTTAGAAATTCGACTCTAAATCATTCAATCGAAGGTTATATTCATTGAGTTGAGCCAAGATTAAAATCATCGCACTCACCATCACTCAATTTCCCCCTAAACGATCTCCCTAATCGTGTAGACATGATATAAAATCCCTGCTCTGATACCAAACTGATGAAGGACAAGGAGGAACAACCAAATCCTGATTTATAACTCCTGGGAGCAGATCTGGATAGCTTGGGTTTTGAAGAATTAGGGTTAGGTTTTAGTGGGGAATAGGCTAGAAAATAATAGGGATTATAGGGTTTCCAAAGGGGACAAGGATTATTAGGGTTTGGGAATGAAAACAAAGGTGAAAATCAAGATTTGAGTTACAGTGAACAGTGATATGAATAGTAAAATTAAAGAAAATAGGTCAATTCTAGGCATCACACCTAGACTCCCTAAGTATCACACCTCAGATAAGGTTGCAACACACAAACCATAAAGAAATCTTCCTAGCTCTTAAATTCTAAAAACATTCATCATTTGAATAGAAAGCATTACAACTCTTTAGACAGAAGTTTAATACCTAATCCTAGTTGAACTAGGATTTCTTAAAACCCTAAAAAGACATTTGGTTTGCTATGATGTGCCCTTGATGTGATGCACATTACGATAATGTGACATTAAGGTTTTTGGTTTATTTTATTTTTTCTAACATTATCATAATTTAAAATTACAAAATATATCACATCATCTCAATCTTATCACCTTCCTAAATAATGTATTATTGTATTCTTATATTGATATTACATTAATGTAAGATTACAATAACGTAATATTATGGCGTAATGTAACATCACAGTGAATCAAACGCCCTCTAAAAGGACTTGGACTTGGACTCCTTAGGCTTCTACTACTAAGCACAACTAAATAACCAAACTTAAAATATAAACCCAAAAGAAGATCTAATGGACTATTAGCACAGCCCATTCCAGAATATTATGAAATTACAAAATTTCCCTTGATAAGTAAAATCAAATAAAATATAATAAATCTGTCTTCCCATTGCCTCTTGAATCACCTAGGTTCTTACAAGGAGAGAGAAGAGCCATTTGAACCATTTAATTGGCACCCATACTTAAAAATAATAGCTTAAATTGGACTGAAAATGAGCTCTTAAATTTTTTTTTTTTTTTAAATAACAAAATTGTATTAATCAAAATTTTCGGGTACACTGGGGGTGTACATTATTCAGCTCTTTCATTCTTTCTTTTTTTGTAAGTAAAATAATTTATTAAAGAAGAAGATAGTCCAGATAAAAAGGTGCTTCCAACTAGTCCTAAAGAATTACAATCTTAATTCTAAATATCCAAAAATTCTAAAAAAGTTCCACGTTAAAATATGTGGGTTAAAATATGTGGCTGAAAGCTGGAAGTTTCCTTGAACAAGTCCAAACATGGTGGGAGGATGACTAAAAAACTATGGGCTCCTAAGGATGACTTGTGAGCATGGAATAGAGATGTTTTTGGCAATGAGGGAGCCAAAAAGAAACATACGTTGTAAGAGCTAAGGAGTTAGACAATAAGCAGATCCAGAGATGATCAAATGAAGGAGGATCTAAAATCTAAGATAGAAAGGCTAGCAGCCTAGCACAAATGAAAGAAACAGAAGTGGTTCTTTTACCATTTGGAATCCAAAAAGTGGTTCTTTTACCATTTAATCCAATATGCAGTTCTTTTACCATTCTCTCAACAGTCATATTCCAATAACTTCAATTGCCTTTGGGATCTTCTTTAGGCTCAAGCAGTATGTAGTACAACTATTGAGAAATGGAGGGGAGGTGTGCATGATGGAAAAAACTCCTCTCACTCAAAAGGGGGTAGGCTCACTCCTATCAAAAGTACTTTATCATCTCTTTGTACTTACCTTATGTCACTCTTTACTTTTTGTGGGGCGGAATGGGGATGAGAAGAATTTTCATATGGTAGTTTGCTCACCTTTGAAGGAAGTTGGACAGGAAATTTGGAATCCAAGTACTTTTAATCTATAGTACATATGTTGGATCATTGTAATTTGGGATCTTGATTGTTCTCTATGTATAGTACATTTCCAGTGTACTTGCGACTGCTTGGTTTTCAATAAAATTTACGTTACTTAACCAAAAAAAAGTACTTTTAACCAAGCATTGCTAGGGAAATGGTTATTGAGATTTGCAACTGAGAGGCAGAAGTTACGGAGACCTGTTATTTGCATGAACTATGTGAAATTATGGGGGAATGGACAAGGGAAGAGCCCAGGGAGTCAAGACTGTCAGCGGCATACATTGGGTCAGTTAATGAAAAACCATCTGATGAGGGTGGGATGTTTTCACAAATTTCTCAAATTTTCACTTAGGGATGACACTAGGGTCAGGTTTTGTGTCTTTTGACACAATCCATGGTGTGGTGTCTCCTGTGCTACAAACGGGCTTCCTTGTTTGTTTCAGTTGGAAGTGGATATGAATGCTACCATTGCCTCTTATTTGAATGGTGAACAGAGTTGGAATCCACTTTTTTGTCGATCTTTTCAAGATAGGGAGTTAGAAGCAGTGGATGGTTTAGTTTATTTATTGTACTCTCATTCTCCTCAAGGCCAAGCTGAAGATCAGGCTTTATAAAGTTTAACTAAAAGTGGGGTAAGTTTGACATGTGCTCTTTTTATGAGCTTCTTATAAAATCTACAGGAGTTCATTCCCTTGGATGAATGTTTGGAATGTAAAAATAGCTCACAACATCACTTTCCTTGCTTAGACTGCAACAAGAGTTAACATTTTAACAATGGACAATCATCAAAAAAAGATCCCTTATGAATAATAATTGGTGCTACATGTGTAAGAGTATGCATTGCTTAGTGATGAGTGACTAATGATTATTTGTGTTTACTCTTTTTGAGGTTTCTTAGGTCATGCAAAAACCATTATTCAGTTGTCGCAGAGTGGGACTGTGCATGCGGTGGACCATCTGGAGACGGATGGTCAGTAGAACTTTTGATGGGGTTGAACAGCCTACCTATAAATGTAATTAGGCAAAGGATGTTGCAATCTCCATATGAGAGGATGACAATGCTAGGCCTAGGCAGCATCCCTTCATCTTCTTTCTAAATTTAGTAGATCTTTTGAGCTTGAGATTGTAATTCTTTGGGAGTAGCTCAAGTTGCATAGTGCAATTTGATCTATTGCCTCTTTGAATAAAATTATTTTTACTTATCAAAAAATTTGGGACTAAGGCTTTGTTGTAGTTGTTGTTGTTGTTGTTGTTGTTATCATAAAAAAATTTTAAAAAATAAATAAATAATAATAATAAAAATAAAAGAAGGAATGCTGCCAAAAGTATCCATCCAAGCATACAATTATCTCAACAAAAACTATTCAGCTCTTAGAGTAAAACATTTACTCATATAATAGTACCAAGAAGACAAGACCACTAAATCTACCTAGTAAAACAATATATCATAATCAACGATAATAAGCATTCATGCATGAGAAATGGTTTGTACTATGTTCGATAATAATTATTAAAACACGAATCTCAAGTATAACTTTTTACCAGAAAGGCAGTGAGTATTAAGATCAAGACCACCATTAGGTACTAAGATCTCCAAACGACCCTTCAAAGGCTTCACAACTTTCTGTAGAAGCTCATGCCGTTCTTTCAAGCTTTGGTGAATTACGCTGGTATCCCCAACATAAAGAATATCAAACGCAACATCTAGCCAATCTCATGTCAAGACAAACAAAAGAAACTTTAACCAATTACTTGCAAGTTCAATTTACAAATATACAGAGACATACAAAGTATGTTCACCATCAAAATCTTATTAGAGTCCCTGAACTAGAGACCAGACCTCAACTGTGAAGTCAGGCACAGAAAGGATACAGCACAACTGCATCAGGAAAAAGAAAATATCAAAACAAATAAGAAAAAAAGAAATGAGTTTCTGCTTGTAAAGTTCCAAAATAAAAATCGGGAAAAGTCAAAAAAGAAAACCTGTCGATCACTGTCCAGTCCATCCTTCACTGCCTTGGCTGTAAAAAAGAGAAAATAAAGATAAAAATAAATAAAGTAAAACTACTTACAAATGTTGATGATACTATACATGAAAAGGCAAAAAGAGGCAATCAAATCAAAGTGGCACACAAACCTATTTCCTGATTTGAGCCAAACTCAGCAAAACGATTCAAAGATGTATCCCAGACTAACATTTCACCATCCAGTATACATCTAAACAACATTACAAGAAGAAAATTAGCAAGGTAAGAGATTCAAAACTGTTTTATGCATGACAAAGTCTAAATGTTTTTCACACCAAGCACATTGTGTAATCTAAGGATTTGTCTGATACAAGCATTACTTGCATACTGAAGATGGAAAACTTCATTGTCCTTCAGATTGTAGATGGAAAACTGACATTGTGATATGAACTGAAGCCTTTTTTTTTATAGGTTGAAACCAAAACTCTTAACTCTAAAATGTTATCACTGCTTAATTCTTTCATGTTAATCAAGGTTCAAGTTCAACTTAGAATGCCAGACAGATATTACACTGCATCACTACAGAACAAAATCTTCTTTCTTGACCACGCACCCTTTTTGAAAGTGAATGAATGCATATCCATTTATATCTGGCATGTACCTTTAAGCTACACTCTGATATAGCCAACTAACAAGGGAAGTACCTGTGTGACTTACCAATTAAAAAAAAAATCGAAGGGGTGGGAAAATCAGTTCATTTGTCATTTACTAAGCCAAAAATCATATTTTGCAATCAGCATGAATGGCCAATATATGCACTCTTCTACCACTATCCATTTGGATATACATATGGAGCTCCATATACCAAATTGTTTGTCCTAGTAAATGTAATTTGCATGCAGAATATGATAAAATTAGAGTTGAGGCCATCACAGATGTTGGGTAAGGCCTATATGTAAGGAGCTACAAGGACCACTTTCCATTTGTGGGCTGATAATTCTTTAATGCCAACTCTACCTTTGCATGAATGTCTTCTTTCTTATCTTTCCTTTTGTTATAAACACCCTCATTCAATCTTTGGATACTTACTGTATTTCTGCAGTACAATTTGCTGTTTAATTAATGGATCTCAAGCTAGCTTTTTTGGTAGATCGAGGAGTTTAAGGCAAGGGGATCCTTTATCCCCCTTGCTCTTCCTTTTGATGATGGAGGTGCTTAGTAGGATGCTTAGAATAATGAGGGGGGCGGCATTATAAAAGGATTCAGGGCAGATGATGTGGGAGGAGATGGGTTATGTATCTTAGTTGTTGTTTGCAGATGATACAATATTCTTTTGTCATGCTAATATAAAGCAAATCCTCCATATTTGAATGTTGTTGACTTGTTTTAAAGCTGCGACAGGTTTTAAGAGTCAATGTGGGTGGGTATAAGTGAGATAGTTCCCATAGGGGATGTGGAGGATGTGAATGCCTTGGCGGATATTTTGGGCTGCAAGGTATGGGGTTTGCCTGTATCATACCTTGGTATGCCTTTAGGGGCCTAGTACAAATCGACAACTATTGGGAATCCTATATTGGAGAAGTTTGAACACCGATTGGTAGGTTGGAAGACGGTTTACTTTTCTAAAGGAGGCCGGTTGATTTTGCTGGGAAGATTGTCCCCTTCAGTTCATCTCTCAGTATTTGTTCTAACTAGAGAAACAACAAATAACTTAACTGCTTCATTCCCAATGTCGGTAAAATGCAAGATTTTTTTTTATAGATAAGCTACACAAGCATCCCAATAGTCTTGAACTCAAGACTTCACCTTCCACCCTAATCTTTCAGATAAAGGACATGGCATTTGAGCTACAAGATTATTGGGTAGGTTATATCTAAGAATTAGAAGACAAATATAGGAAAATATAAGAAAAACCAGCCTGACATAACACGGAATTTGAAATGACAACTTGACATGAATATTTACCTATCAACCAAAACATTTTGTATGATAATGTCTGACATCCCATGTCCATATTCAGAGTGATCAAGAAAGTTCCTGCAGAAAAGAAACAACCTTTTGAAACATACCAAGACCAAAGAACATAAAGTTTTAGGAATTTCATAAACTTAATTTTCAAATCACTTGGATAAGATGGCCCAGGCCTTGCTTAATTTCATGTTAAAAAGATTCCCTAATTTTGTGGTCAATTAACTAAATAGTAAAATTTAAATTTAAAACTTACATACAAAACATTAAAAAGTTTATAGGAAATTAACAAAACAAAAGAATCACCAAGATAAAGGTTGGAAGCTTAAGCGTGCGTTTGGCATTGGCTTAAAAAGCCAGCTTTTTTTACCATTCAGCTTATTTTTTCTATTATTCATGGGTCCCATTGCACATTTTGGTACTATTCATGAGTCTCACTGTACTATTTCAGCTACCTTTTAATTTTATCTACAGTATTTTTAGCAAAAAGTTTTCAAATTCAGCTAAATAACCTGTTCCCAAATAAACACTAAATTTAATAAACCAAAGAAATTGGTGATAAGGTATGGATGTGCACCTACCTTGAGAAGAAATGTATCTCAGTTCCATTCTTATGAATTTGGATGCGATCACCATCAAATTTGCACTCAACAACCACTTCTTTCCCATGGAGCTAAACAGATGGGAAAAAGTTATCAAATTAGGGGGTAAGATATTGAATTGATGAAGAAAACAATATGGGAGTCATGAAACTTGGTTTGAGGGAACAAAGAATGTTTGCAATACTAGAGCCCTTAGTTATTTTTGAATGTCAAGGCCTCCTAGATGAATATGGAAAATTACACTTTAAACATAAGTGATAAAGATAGTTAAATATTTGTTGAAACAACACCTTTTTCCATGCAGCCGTAGCATCGGTAACTCTCATAGCTAGTTGAGGGCGCACAGCTTTTCCAATTTCAATGTCCTGCAAAAAGATGTCAACAAAAATGTCCTAATGATTACCAACTCCAAATAGTAAGAACATAGAAGGCACTATTGAAGTAGAATTTCTCTAAATAATCTATGAAGCAACAAACTATATATCTTGTTAGTCAGTGACTGCTCCTGATCTACCTGCAACTGTTTCTGCCTAAAAGAAACAGTTGCAGGTAGCTGTCATAATGAAATTTTCAATATAATTTCACAGAGATTTTTCAACACAATAGAATAAAATCTCAACAGAAGAGTGAAAGTTACAATCCCAAGAGATTTAAAACATCATACGACATAAATTAGAAAACTAAAACTACTAAAACTTAAAACTCAATTACATTAGCTTATGGATAGACATAAGTATGCATTAATGATTTAATGTATATGTGAGTGGAGAATCAAGGAGCACCAATGCCTATGAGGTGTGATTTTTAGTTTTTGATTAATAAATGACTTTGTCCCACCAACCCATCCCCCCCCCACCCCCTCCCCCGCCCCCAAAAAAGAAAAATGAAAAAACCATGCCTGATGAACAATACAAAGCACAAGATAGTCTAAGGAATTGTTTCCAAATAATCTTACAAATAAAGGATATCAAATTGGCTAACTCAATGATAGTACCACCATCACTTAGATCCAAGAGAGTTGACCATTCATAGAGTAATAAATAAATAAAACCGCAAGGCCCTCAACTATACATCTTCAAAAGTATAGGAATTCCGCTCCTACCAAATCATAAAACAAGGGAGCAAAATTCCACACCGCGGACAAACATTTACCAAACCAATTCCACCAACCAGCAAGTACATTAAATACTCTATGCGACTTCACCGAACTCCCAAAAAAAAAAAAAAAAAAAAAAAAAAAAAAAAAAAAAAAAAAACACAAAAACAAAAACAAAAAACAAAAACAAAAAACAAAACAAAACAAAACTCCCAATGAAGTAACAAACAATCCAAATCCCCACACCAACCTACTCATGTGATTCCTTTCTTTCTAACATTATCATTAGTCAAAATATTTCCCCATGTTGCGGTTCACACAAAGAAAGCTGGTACCGCTTTCGGGCATTGGCACATCAAATTCCTCTCCAAGGGAAAGAGATATCCCTTGTGGGCTATGGCGTTCTCCTTGTTTGGTATTCATTGGGTTATGCCGAAGAAGGTGGTTGAACTTTTAGCTTGTTGGCAAGGGAAGTTTGGGCGACATCGGAATGGTGCTATATGGATGGTTGTTCCTCATTGCTTGATGCGGTGCATTTGTCAAGAAAGAAATAACCAGATTTCTAAAAGGAAAGTTCCTGATCTTAAACTCTTCTTCTTCAAAACCTTATTGGATTGGTTGTCTTTAGTAGACAATCATTCTTGTAATTTGTGTTTTTGATTGTTCTTGTCCCTAGTGTATACTTGGGTGACACACTCTTGGAATAATACCTCATAGGTAGAGATTTCTTGGATTCAAATTCAACTAGTTACAATGAAGGCAGCCTTGCTTAGTTATAATTACATAAGCAAGCTGCTGAGTTAGCTACAAGAACCCACAATGTGGCTGCCATGTGATTGGCCAGACCCTAACAAACTTCTCTAACTAACTAACAGGCTATTGCACTTATCACTAACAACCTATCAGTTAATTAACTACAAGTGATAAAGGCTATCAAAAGTAAAAGGAACTACTTATCATACAAACATAAGTACTAGTAATAGCTAGCTTTAAAAATGAACTACATCAAGACTATCCCTCTTTAGAACACACTTGTCCTCAAGTGTGGCTAGTTGTAAGTTGATCTGGTGCATGATAGGGTAGCAAGTGATGTACATTGAAACTGTTAGAAATGCGTAGATGATCAAGTAGCTTGACTTGGTAGGCATTGTCATTGATCTTATGTAGTATAGGACAAGGACCAATCTTCTATTGCTGCAACTTAGTATAAGGTCCAGAGGGTTCCTCTCCTTGGTCAAGATCACCCATACTATGTCACCTTCCTTGAAATCACTTGCCTTTTCTTCTTGTCAGCTTATGCCTTGTACTCAACATTACTGGCCTCTATTTTCTTCTTAATATCTGCATGTAGCTATTGTATGAAGTCAGCTAATTCAATGGCTTTCGGATGCTCCTTCTTGGGTAATGGTAAGCTTGACAAGTCAAGAACACTAGATGGTTGCATCCCATAAACAATCTCAAAGGGAGAATGTTGAGTTGTTCTATTGGTAGATGAGTTGTAGGCAAACTCTACCATAGGTAAGACATTCTCCCATTCCTTAGGTTTGTCCCTTAAAAAACACCTTAGAAGGTTGCCCAAGCTCCTATTGACCACCTCAGTCTACCCATCCATTTGAGGATGGAAACTGGTTCTGTACTACAAGTCAGTACCAAATTTCCTCCACAAAGTTCTCCAGAAATGGGCAAGAAACTTGGCATCCCTATCAGACATAATGCTGGTTGGAACTCCATGTAACTTATAAATATCCCTGAAAAATAAACCAGCAATATTGGAGGCATCATTAGTCCTTTTGCAAGCCACAAAATGGGCCATCTTGGAGAATTTGTCCACTACCACTAGAATAGAGTCTGATCTTCTAGCAGTTGGGGTTAATCCAAGCACAAAGTCCATGCTAATGCTGGTCCAAGGCTTGTTAGGCATTGGAAGGGGCAGATACAATCCAGCATCTTTGAACTAATCTTCCTACATCCTTAAGCATGCCTGGCCAATAGAATTGTTGTTGTAGGAGATGCAATGTCTTCTCTCTCCCAAAATGGCCTTGGTTATGCACTTCAAGAAGAATCTTGTGCTTGAGAAAACATTTTGGAATACAAAGGAGCAAGCCTTTAAACAAATAGCCATCTTGCAGGTTGAATTTAGGACAAGCAGCTCTATTGCCTTGTAGCAAATTCTGCATAATCTAAAACAGCTTGGAATCTTCATTATAATGCTCCCTAAATGCCTCGAAGCCCTCAACTGTGTTGTGCATCTGCACTAGTAAGGAAGACCTCCTACTAAGACCATCTACAACTCTATTAAGGACTCCAACTTTGTACCTTAAACTAAAGTTGAACTGTTGTAGGTAGACAACCCATTTGGCATGTCATTTATTGAGGTTTGCTTGGCTGTTGAGGTGTTTAAGAGCCTCATGGTCAGTATGGAGTATAAATTTCTTGTAAGCCAAATGGTACTCCCAATGTTTTATTGCTTGTACCATGGCATAGAATTCTTTTTTTTTTTTTATAAGTAAGAATGTTATATATACGAACGGCTACTCTATGCACGAATAACATAGAGCAAACCCGAAAATACAAAAAGAAGAAAACAGAGAAAAAAACATAAAAGAAAACCAATCGACAGAATAATGACAAAAGATAAAGAAAGCTAAGAAAAGAAGGGAGAGAATCACTAGTCGTGAGTCCCCAAGCCCGAGACCAATCAAAAAGAGTCTCACTAAAAGAAGCAAGCATCTGATCACCGGAACTATCCAAATTCTCAAAAGTTTGCCGATTCCACTCCTTCCAAATACACCATAGGATGCACAACGAAACTAAGTTCCAAATCTAAGACGAATGCTTCCCCAACCAATTCCACCAGCCAAAAAGCAAATTTGGGACCGATTTAGGTACAACCTAAGACAAACCAAAATTTATAAAGACAAAGCTCCATAACCGATAAGCCATCTCACAATGAAGAAATAAGTGGTCTACCGTCTCTCCACAATGTCGACACATAATGCACCAGTCCACAAAATCCAATCTCCTCAAGCTCAAGTTATAACCCGTTAGGATCTTATTCCAAGCTACACACCAAACAAAAAAAGAAACTCACCTAGGGGCCTTAACTCTCCATATACCTTTCCAAGGAAAGACAATTGAGGGAGAATCCCGCAATTTGTTATAATACAATCGGATGTCAAAATCCCCATTAGGCTTCAACTTCCATCTCATCCGGTCTCCAACATCCATTGGAGGAGTATTAGCTCCCAATATACGGAAAAAATGCAGCCCTTCATCCATCTCCCAATCATTAAATTCTCAAATAAAACGAACATCCCAACTTCTTCTATCCTCCGCCCCCTATCTTGACAAAGAAGCTTCTACAGAAACCTCCTTATCAATGGCAATACCATACAGCCTTGGGAAAGCCAATTGGAAAGGTTGATCCCCATTCCATCCATCCTGCCAAAATCTCACTCTATTCCCCAACCCAACATCAAGCTAACAATTTTTGCTAAAATCCTCTCATCCCATGCAAATACCTCTCCACAATCCACACCCATGAACTCCCCTACCTAGCTTTGAGGTCCATCCCCCACATTCTTCCCCATATTTTGAAGCTACCACCCTCCTCCATAACCGATCCTCTTCCTTCCCAAACCGCCACAATCATTTCCCCAATAAGGCCTTATTGAAAGTAGTAAGTTTCCTTATCCCCAAGCCACCATTGGCTATAGGTGCACAAACTTTATCCCATCCTACCAAATGAGTCTTGCTATCACCCCATAGAAAGTCCTTTTGCAACTTTTCAATTTTATTAGCCACATAAGTAGGAATGGCAAATAGCGATAGAAAATAGGTAGGAAGACTAGATAACGTACTCTTGAGTAACATCAATCGACCCCCCTTAGACAAATAAAACTTCTTCCACCCGGCTAATTTCCGCTCAATTTTTTCCAAAATAAGATTCCAAATTGAAGGGGAGTTATGCGAAGCCCCCAATGGCATGCCAAGATAAGACATAGGCAATGTTCCAACTCTGTAGCCCGAAATTTCAGCCAGGGCATGCACATTATCAACCTCCCCTATTAGAACCATTTCACTCTTATGCACATTGACCTTCAAACCTGTTACCACCTGAAAACTAAGTAACAACAACCGAATATGAAGAATTTGCTCTACATCTGCATCACAAAAAAGGATAGTATCGTATGCAAATAATAGATGTGAGACACATTCCCCACCGCCCCTCCTGCCCTCAACATTAAAACCACAGATTAGGCCAACTCCCTCCACTCTTCTCAACATCCTACTGAACACCTCCATCATAATCAAAAACAACATAGGAGATAGCGGATCCCCTTGTCTTAAACCCCTTGAACTACCAAAAAAATCAGCTAGAAAACCATTAATCAAAATAGAGAATTGAATTGTGTATATACAAGTACGGCTCCACTTACACCGCTTCACTCCAAAGCCCATTCTATTTAACAAATCCACCAAAGCCTCCCAATTCACATGATCATAGGTTTTCTCAATATCAAGTTTACATATGACTCTAGGACCCCTACTCTTCCCTCAGCTATCCACACACTCATTCGCAATAAGAACCGAGTCAAGGATTTGTCTCCCACCCACAAAGCTATTCTGAGTCTCAGAGATCAACTAATCTAAAACCACTCTCAAACGATTTGCCAAAACCTTAGCCAAGATTTTATACACACTCCCCACCAAGCTGATAGGCCGGAAATCTCTAATATTAGAGGCGTCATTCTTTTTAGGAATTAAGGCAATGAAGGAAGCATTAAGAGATTTTTCAAACTTACAATGTTGAAAAAACTCTTCAAAGACCGCTAAGACGTCTTTCTCCACTACTCTCCAACAATGATGATAAAACACCATAGTGAACCCATCCG